>NW_019732379.1:356274-464668 GCF_002891405.2 Cryptotermes secundus | reverse complement strand
CTGATGTCTATAACATGAATACTAGACAAAAATATAACTTCCACCTACCCTCATCAACTTTATCAGTATATCAAAAAGGAGTCTACTTTACTGGCATAAAAGTGTTCAACAATCTGCCACAAAGTATTAAAAACTTGGGCAATGATACTAAAAAGTTTAAATCAGAGTTAAAGAATTATCTACATGCTCATTCCTTCTACTCTTTAGATGAATACTTCAATGTAAATAGAGAATGATGTAAAATTAAGTTAGATTAATTTTTAAGCTAAAATTGCCTGTACTTATGTATGTAACCTTTTGACTTGTTCTGTATCCAAAGGTACTAACCTACTTAGGATTTATAGAATGTAAATAAATTCAATTCAATTCAATAACCCAGTCCATCAATAATGCAACAAACTGACAGACTGTGTTATACATAGACTTTTAATATGGCTTGCAACAGGATGCTTAAGTACAGAATCATTATATACCATTTTCTTAGAAATTGATACTAATCTGAGAAACTGGTAGCATTATTAAACAAATCTTAGTTAAATATGTACACAAAGGGTATTATATAAAACTTGGTGAGACATACTTGAAGTGAGAGTATGTGACGTTGTGAGTAGGAGATATTTTCTCCAGCACAAGAACATCTTGGCCATGTTCTTTGAGCCGGACGGTATTGGCTTCAACATCCCTCAAGATGCGGTTAAAATTTTCCTTATCCACACGTAAGAAGTGACAGTTGTTTTCCCTCAGCACTATGGTTGCTGCCCTGTGGAAGAAGAGGACAAAACTATCAGGATAGTTCACATCTCTTGTGAAGTAAAAATGTAACGTGAAATAATATATGCAACTGGAGTATTACAGTAATGCCCACTTTCTTTTGTCTGCTGTGACCACAGCCAATCTCCATTATCATTGATATATTGGGTTTTTGGACTTTATCCATCGTCCTGGTTTTTAAGATAATTAATAAAAACACTACGTTTCGGAAACTGGATCTGTTTCCGTCCTCAGGTGAAGGAAAACACCTATTCTGTTGGGTCCATTAGAAAGAGCTAAAGTCCAAAAACCCAATATATCAGTGTGTTATACACCATCGTCAGAATCCTATAGTAACTACTCCATTATCATGTTAAGGCCTTTTATGAACAAGCATTATATTTTCACTATTACTATGGAGATAATTAATTTTAATTGGTTCTCTATGGGTGTGAAACTTGGTCTCTGACATTAAGGGAGGTATATAGACTGAGGGTGTTTGAGAACAGGGTGTTGAGGAGAATATTTGGACCAAAGAGAGATGAAGTCACAGGAGGTTGGAGAAAATGCATAATGAGGAGCTTCATAACTTGTACTCTTCTCCAAGTATAATTAGAATGATCAAGTCAAGGAGGATGAGGTCGGCAGGTCATGTAGCATGAATGTGGGAGACGAGGAATGCATATAGGATATTGGTGGGAAAGCCAGAAAGAAAGAGACCACAGGGGAGACCAAGGTGTAGGTGGGTGGACAATATTAGAACGGATCTTAAGAGAGATAGGATGGGATGGTATGGATTGGATAGATCTGGCTCAGGATAGGGACCAGTGGAGGGCTCTTGTGAACACGGTGATGAACCTTCAGGTTCCATAAAATGTTGGGAAATTCTTGAGTAGCTGCAGAATTGGCGGCTCCTCAAGAAGGGCTCAGCTCCATGAGTAAGTAAGTAAGAAATATATATAAAAGGATATGTACTAGCCATGAAATCCATCATTTGTGAACAACGTAAGTGCATTTTCATTTGTTAGTATCAATTCCAAATATTTTAACTTTACCAAACTTTCAGAGGATCCACTTGCTGTTCTTATGCTATGGCTTTGTCCTACATTCTGGTGATGAGATATCAACATACTGTGACATGACGCCTGAAAGCCAGAGTAAACGATCATTGCTAGGCAATGACTCGGTAAACAGGTTTCCTCAGTAACAAATAAGCAAGCAACAATTGAATTATTGTTGGGCTATAACAAAGGAAACAGTGTTTGCTGTTGGATCCGTCCAAAGAATATATAATAATGATATCAGACCAGCTGAGGAAAGAACTGAGGGAGTCTCTTGAGACAGCAATTGAAGATGATTGAGAAGAGACTGTAATGAATTTGAAAGTCAGCCTGTGAAGAGAAGACTTTAAGTGTGGTAATAACTGTGCTGAAATCCATTGCGAGATACAACTAGTGAAGATTGAGAACCCAAGTGTGTGTGTGTGTGTGTGTGTGTGACAGTGAACTGCAAAGTATGTAAATCAGCGATAGGACTGTACTTCTTGTAGTTATGAGTTGAGCATATAAGTGCAATAAATCCAATTATCCAATCCATATCCTGCCTATAGTCACACAACCCTACTACACATGACAATATATTTAGTTTTTCTTAATTTACTTCTAGACCAACCTCTTTACAAGTATCTAATTCAAGTCTGTGTTTTTTTCCATATGGCATTTATGTTTTTGCCCAAGAAATTAATATCATCAGTACACATCTGAAGCTGATGTGTCCCACTAAATTTCAGTACCTCCTAATTTTCTTGGACCTTCCTAATAGTGCACTCTAAAACAAAGTTGAAGAGTAATGGCAATAAAGCATCTCACTGTTTCAGATCATTCTGGAAAGGGAACAGATTGGGCAAATTTTTACCTGCATAGATTTCACTATAGGTTTCACTTAAACACATGTCATTTAACCCTACAGATTCATAGGTACACCAGATTCTCTTGGCAAATCTCAGTGACGACAAAATATAAAACCACTGTGTCCCAACAGCAAGCCCAGCAGTTGTTATACAACTCTAAATGAAATAGCCATTGAATTTGGCTGCCAGAAAGTGCAATGTGCATTTTATAGGCAGACAAATGATTTTAAATTGTAATGTTATAATTGTTTCAGTCTTATCTCCATAGCATAGCAGTATGAAAAAGTAACACTAAAACTGTGTGAGAAGTACATTATTCACATAAGTAATGATTAGATGAATTACCTAGGTGCATCATTGATGAGAGCAAGTTTCCCAAAATCATCGCCTTCTTGCAATGTGGTTACTGTTCCCTTTCCATGTATCACAACATCCACTGAGCCATGCAGGATGATGTACCATGAACGACCTTCATCTCCTTGATTAAATACTGCAACAGTATTTACAGCAATATAAATATTCAACATAATCTCTATACTACAAATCTCTGTGCAATAAGTAAATAAATAAACTAATTAATTAATTAATTAATACACAACACAAAATAAAATTCCTAGGCCTTTGAAAGGTTTACTGCAGCATATCTTCTTCATCTTATCACAAATAGTGCATTAAAGAAATGATGAGGGTTTTACTGCATGAAGGTTTCATATAATTAGCACAGTTAGGACACTATTATTGTATAGTGAAGTATCACAGTGGTATCGTTTAAAATGTGAGAAGATAAAGATTTGTGTCAATGATTTTAAGTGAGTTCACAAAATTCCATAACATCTGCTTCTTTCTATCTGTCAAACAAGTAAGTTATATTTGATGGGCACTGCTTGCCACCTGCTTTCATGTTTGTTTCTTGTTTGTCTTGTTCTTTGAACCCATAGAGGCAACATGTTTCTCCAAAATGTCAGTTTACTTTCAACGGATGACATGACATTATATCTCAGAAGATAAAACTCTATATAACCACCACTGTGAAAACCTCAGATCCAACACATTTTGATGGAATCTGGTACAGCAGATTTATACTAAAACATACTTATCAAATTTTATTTTGAATCACATCAGTCCATTAGCGTTACAATGAGGCAAAGATAAACTTTATCTCTATCAACTATCAGATCTCCTAATTCTCATTATGTTTAATGCAGCAGGTACCAAGAAATTTTTAGCCAATCTNAGACCGTGAGAAACTGTAAAAGCAGACTGTGTGGCACCATGTATATGTGGTGTTAACCGACGTTTCGGAGGAACGTATCGCCTCCATCTTCAGGGTAGAAGACAAAGTATAAGAAATCTGCAAGCGACAAGACCACATATACACGGTGCCAAATCCCAGAAGACTGCTTTCTTCATACTTGCTCAGTGTTGCCATCAGATAAAGATGAAAGCACCAGTGATAAATATATGTTAAGAAATATTCTGCATAATTGCCAGTCTTTTGTTGTCATGCTGGAATAGATGTGTGAGGGATTTTGGACATACTACATAGGTAAGTCAATAAGTAAGTTACAAATGGATATAGAACTTTGACTTGAAAAATGCTCTATTTCTCAACATAATCTCCCTGTACATTGAGGCACCTGTCCCATTGTTTCACAAGCCCTTGAAAACCAGCAGCATAAAATTCTTTGGGCTGCTGTTGGAACCAGGCGGTGACTGGGATCACGAAGGCATACTGCTCACCACATTCCAGCCTCAAGGACAAACCATAAATGCCGACTCCTACCGTAACATCCTCAGGAAACTTCATAGGGCCATTCAACGGAAGCGACCAGGACTCCTCACCAAATGCATGTTGCTCTTGCATGACAATGCACGTCCCCATACTGCCAACAAGACAAATGAGACACTGCGAAATATCAATTGGGAAGTCCTCGAGCATCCTCCATATAGCCCCGACCTTGCTCCAAGCAACTTCCATTTGTTCGGCCCTCTTAAACATCATCTTTCAGCTGAATATTTTCATGACGATGAAGCTGTAGAAAGGGAATTCACCGCCTGGTTCCAACAGCAGCCCAAAGAATTTTATGCTGCTGGTTTTCAGGGGCTTGTGAAACAATGGGACAAGTGCCTCAATGTACAGGGAGACTGTGTTGAGAAATAAAAGCATTTTTCAAATCAGTACTCTTATTTGTTTAAGTTCTATATCCATTTGTAACTTACTTATTGACTTACCCTTGTATATTACAGAATATATAGATGTTGAGGAACACCCTTTTCTGTTAACTACGTATGTATGTAAGGAGTGGGCCATAAAAACCGGCCCCTGCACTGCAACATTCAATGATCTATTGTGCTTTTTCAGTTAACTACATAGGAGGAAACCTTATGACAAAAATATAAAAACTGGATATGTAGTAGGTAAAGAAATGAGAAAGAGAAGTTACTATAGAAATGCGAATGAATTATTTGATTCTGATATCGGCCATCATTTTGCCATGGCCTCCCACTATGGCATTCGCAATCATTCTCTACAGCACAATTTACAATATGCTTTCTTAATGCACATTAACTCAGCTGTATTATTCGTACTACAAGATTTTAACATACACTATGAGAAAAACTTACACACAGTTCCAGCATGTGGGTGTGCCTCAAAGACTATAACAGCAGCAAGTTCACGTTTGACAGAGTTTGACAGATGGGACAGTGCCTTAATGTGCAGCAACTCTTCATAGATCATCTCTAGGTCATCTACAGTTCTCTCATATGATCTACAAACATAATTACAAGTGCAGATGATGCCATGAGAATGTACTGTAGTCATAAAAGTGGAGATTATTCTGAATTCGAGACATTGTCTAATTTTGAAATTGCGCTGAAAGAAAATATGCATAAGCTTACTGTTGCATATCATATTACTAATGCTACTTCTTTAGTTAGCTGATATAGGGGTGAGAGAAGTTCTTTACAAGTTTGGGACAAGGTAACAAACACTTAAAATAATCAAAATATACATTTTGTGAAGGAAATTTGAAAAAAAAAAGAAAATCACATAATGAGTTTCAAACAGAAAATATAAGATATTTTCCTCTTTGCAATAACTTCCAGTCCTGCAAATCCTGCATTACTTTTGTTATTCTTAGGTAATATAAGTTTATAATCAAATAACAAGATGCAGTTTAGCTCAAGGTCTAGTGTGCTAGACTCATGCACAGATGGACATAAAATCAAATTATAGTTAAATAAAATATTGTAAAGCATAGTACTGTTGTTTTGCAGTAATTGTGAGAAGGAATGCGTGTTTCTTGGTAATGGCCAGTAAACATGTTCTCACAGAAACCATATCCAGTCTATTGCTATACAACCGCGATGACAATATTAGGATCGTTGCAGGTGGTGTTTTCTGTTGGGTCCGCCCTGAGGTTATATAACAAAAATACCAGCCGAGCCGCGGTCAGAACCAGTGTGGAGATGGGGTTGAATACCTCCACGGTGACCCTGTGAGTTCTAGGAGGTGATAAAAAGGATAGTCTCAAATCTAAGACAGTAAAATATGGTCGTGAGTTGCAAGGAACTCAGACCCAAGAAAGACTGTGCTGTCAAGGACCAGCAGCATATACAAAAGATGGACCCATCCTCTCATCCAAGAGGGTGACCAACGAAAGCAAAAACGTAACTGTCAAACAGTAATAAATATCTGGTCATGATCACCAGATGGGGCTCAACACCAAGACTGACCTGACTGACCTGACTGACCTGACTGACCTGACTGACTGACTGACTGTCAGTCACAATGTGACTTTGACTTTGACTTGCTGCAGTCAGCTGTCAGCAGTTCAGTTGAGTGAAGTGGCATGAAGTAGCTGATTGGTGTATGAGAGAGTTCATTCGAAAGTAAGCCTGTGAAGAGTAGATTAGGAGGTTGGTCATTCCAACCTCACAAGTTCTTCCATCCACCATGCTGTTATTACCGACTGTATGAAATCAAAAGATATGATGCGCGTCAAATGTCAGGAAGTCTGTACTGAGTTTTGTGAAAGTCAGTCAAATGGTTCATAAGCTGAAATGGGGGACACAGACACGCACAGACAAACACACAGAAAGATGGCATATACAGACACACAAGTAGCATTCAGAGATTCAGACGGCCACATGCACACAGCACGATGATCTCATGAGCCTATTTTCCCCCTGCTGAAGAAGAGGAGGTTAGAAATGAATGTATTCTGGGTGAATTTATATGAGATTCTTATCTTTTCATGTTCCATGAAAATATGTATATATGATGTACTGTAGCATGTCTCTTATTACTACAAGAATACTTCCTGTTGAAAAAATGTAAAAAAGTACAGTCCATTTAACCTCCTTATTAATTTATTATTCTTTATAACTATTATAAGGAGAGCAACATTTGAGGTTGGTGAGAAATTAGGCAAACCTTGGGTGACAATGAACTTTATGGAGTGAACTGAAAGTATAATAAAACTTTATTGGAAACTTAAATCTTTTTGTCCCCACATCCATCCATCTGCAACCTCAGATCTGTAATGCTTTCATTTTGTGTAAATGGGCTGCAGGAAGATTATATACTGACAATTGTCACTATAATATAAACATAACACAGCTACCACACAGCTACTGCTCTCCGCATTCCAAGCCATTCAACTGCTCTGAAGATGGATGTGCTACGTTCCTCCGAAACGTCGGCCAACATGAAGAATACACGGTGCCTAAACCCAGAAGACGACTCTCTTCATAGTCACCGCCGCAAAAACCTCAAAACTTACATAACATGATACTCTTTGCAAATATATGATATGGCAAGAAATACATTTACATATTTTATATATAATATAGCCGCCCGCCAACGTACAGCTGCCATGACTATTGCTCAAGATGAGTTCTTTATCTCGGGGATACGGGTGCTTCGGATATGGGAGTGGAACACACTTCGGGGTTCATGAATTACGGGGTCTCCAGAACACACCATGTATTGCAGTCTTAATTTAAAATTTCGTACAGTGATCAGTCTTTACATTAGTCCTCCAAGCGAGCCACTCTGTCACTCTTAACCTTTTTATGCCAATTTGCTCCCAGCTTGCTGACCATACACACCACCCGCTAGCTACCTTCCTGTAACTCACTTCCCTGTTCTGCGTCTCCCTTTTCAACTGACCACCTCCGCTCTCTGTGTAAACAACTGCCCTCTCTTTACAAGTCCCCCAGTGGGCATAAAACAAAACAAGAAAAATAACAAGAGAAAGCCAAGGGTCGAGCCCGGCATCTGTCCTACATTTCTATTTTTTCGAGATGCCCATCATAAACCTTTTTAGGTCTTCAAGGCACAGGAGCAGGGAACCCAAGACCCCTCCTGGCTGGTCTCACACAATGTCAGCCCATGGATTTATGACACTAGGAGCAAACTGGCGATGTTAGGGACAGTAGTGACACCCTAAGCCTAAGGAAACAATAGTTGAATTACAACTGGACGGTCCCGGGATGGTATCTCACTAGAGGAGCGTCTCTCAGGGTGTGAAACAACGCATAAATTCATCATGCCCTTAATTAAATAATTTTAGCGAGGGACATATGGTTACAATAATTTAACCCTTATTTTTTTAACAGTTTGATACATGTAATTTTATAGTTCATATAAGCTATATATTACTTATGTTACCGAGCAAGTTGGTCCAAGCAGTAATGCTTTTGGGTTGCATTTGGGAGGTGTCCTGTTCAAAATCTCACCCAAAACACTGCTTAACCTAACTAAGGTTTTCACATTTTTCTTCATTCTCTCCAGATGAATGCAGTGATATTGCCTTCAAAGAGACTGTAACTGCTTCCTCCCCAGTCCATTCAAGTTCACTGAATGTGATCATTTTCTCATGTTATTTGATGCTAAATATCTGCTGTGCTTGATACAGAATATTTAAATAACCTATGATCCACTTATATTATATTGTAACAGAATGTCTGAAAGCCAGAGTAGTGAAGTCAGAATAGACGTTCATCCCTAGGCAACGACCCAGTAAACACATGTCTGCAGCAATGAACATGCAAGCAACAACCGAGTAAATCCCGTTGCTATGCAACATGGTTATAAAGTGATTATAAAGAAGAGTTTATCTGAGAAGTCATAATCGAATCAAGTCGAGGTTTGAGATGCCAGCCTGTCTGGATACGAGTCTGGGAGCAGAGGAATTGAATTGTGTTGACAGTTGCAGAATAATGGCAAGAAAGGAATTAGGCAGTGCAAAGAAGGCTTCATGCGTGATTTGAAGTGACAGTGAGACTGTTATAAATCCCTTGCCAGGATATGACTAGTGAAAACTGAAAACCCCAGTGTGGGTGCAATGGTGAACTGTAAAGTGTGTGGATCAGCAGTAGGGCTGTGTTGCCTGTAGTCCCGAGTTGTGTATAAGATGTCAATAAATCCAATCATCCAGTCCATAATCCCACCTTCTAAGTCACTCCTATACATGACAATATACTGAAATTAAAATGCATGCATTGTCTTCTTTTGAATACAGACACTTTAACTCCTCAGCAAAACAAACTCACGGTTTGCGTAGTATCATCCTCATGGTGGCATCTGGCCCCTTCTGAGCAAGCACATTGAGGCTTGCGTTCAACTGATCCTCAGCCTGAACTACCTCATCCTGTGTTGGGAAGTCTGTTGCACCTTCTTCATCCTGCCAGAACCTGTACAGTAATGCCTTGTCTCTGAAGGGATGTTCACCTGTAACTGTGAGATACAGTTACCATAGGTTTAGTAGGCTTTCCCACAACATATATTAAAATCTAATATTTACTTCCTTGTGATTTTAGGAAGAGTCATTAAAATTAGTCTATAACTATGTCACAAAATGTTCACATTTTTACTTACTCATTCACCATCTTCTTCCAAAGGACTATTGAAGAGCTTTCCAGTATAATACACATTGCCAATGGCTCAGTTATGATTAAATTTCTATATGCAGATCCTGTCCATACCAGAGGGTCTACTGCTGCATGCAAATATTCATTCAAATCTATCCTCCTGCAGTTACTGATGTGAAATATTCTAATGTCTCGATTGTTCTTTCACAGTCTCTCATACATGATTTATCTAAGACATATACTGACATTCCCCGTGACCTTTTCCCCCATATTTCTACCTTAGATATTTTTTTAAGAATCACCAAACTTTCAATTCTTTTACTATGGCCAAAACGTCCACCGCCACCCCCCATTGCAACTGGGTAATACTTGACAAAAATGAAAAGTAAAGAAAGCCTGTCTTTATTGTAGCATGTACAGCTATTACAATGTGATGACCATGAGATAATCGAATATACCATAGAAGTTTCTAGCCAACAGTTCGGTAAAAACATTCCTGAAGAAATAAATTGATATGCAACAATGAAAGTACTGCCGGAAACACGGTGTTTCTATGTGGTCTGTGCTAAGGAGTTATCTTGAAGATAACGTGGCAACCTAGTCAGTTCTGTATGGGAGTCTGCGAAGACAGGACTTGAACACGTGAAGATGAAGAATCTGCATTGTTAGGAGACATTTCCAGGGAATTGCTGCTGAAGACACAGCAGGCTGGAAAAAGGTTTAGCAAGTTCTGTGATGATTTGTGAATTGTGGTGATTAGCAGTGGTGCTGTAACTGTGTGTAGTTCCAAGTTGTGTATGTAAGTGGTCAATAAATACATTGAACAATGCAAACCCTGTAACCATCCCTCCTTCCTTCTGCCTGCGGCTCTGTCTGAATAGTAATGCAGGGAGAGGGAGTCGATGGCGATCGGCCCCTCTGCTCCGATGACCACTTTGACACTGCCCTACCTGGTGTTGCCGCTGCTGAAGTTGCTTGACCCGGCTCCACTGCTTCTTCCTTCAGTTGAGATTATTAGTGTTTGGATTTCAGGATTGGATCCAATAATATGGGCGCCAGCAAACAGCTAGAGGCTATTTACGATTCATAGTAAGTGGGAAAGGGGTGAGCATGTGGCAGCTGACGCTGGGTTTGACTAGCTAGTGGAGATGAGTCTCTCTTCAGGTCGAATACGGGTCAGGCTTGGACAAGTGAGGATGAAACACCTCTAATCAACCAATTCACTCTACCACCACTTTACTGTTGTTCATCTTAAAGACACCCGGCTGCATAAATTCTCACAATCTGATTTAGTTTGGCTTACAAGCGGCTGGTGTTACACTTACACTAAAATGCAGCGGCCTCCATAGTCTAGGGGTAACTTTCCCACCTCATGATTCAAGGTACGTGGGTTCAAACCTGGTGGAGGTCGTGGAATTTTTAAGGGCGGAAAAATTCAGGGAACAAGTCCTCCGGGAGGGACTTTAAGCCGTGGGTCCCGTGTCGTAGCTTTACGGCACGTAAAAGAACCTCACGTCTCAAGGAGGCCTCTGAGCCNTTCAGCTCGCCAAATTCCTTTGTGCCGCACTCTTGTTGATTAAGCTAACTCTCCATATGAGTCGTTATGAGAGCAAAATTTTGTACTTCTTAATTATCTTTCAGCGCCAGTGATGTGGGGTTTGCCTCCGCCAAGTTCAAAAGTTGATATACGACTAAAAATCTTAGAATGAACTCTCTGCCGAGCCAGAGGTCCTAACTGAGTTGTATCTGCCTATTCTCCTCTCCTTCTAATTTCCTTGATAGGTCGATTCAAATAAGGGGAGTTGGCTTAATTTTGTTCTGGCCAATGACAGATTATTTTTAAGGGAATTTCGTCCTAAAAGACAAAACGGCGAAATTGACAGTGATGCAACTTATGAGGGGTCACTAATGATCTCCTGGCACTCCTACTTCTGACTTACCACTGGCAGAAACTGTGACTTCTCAAATTCTCAAAATGTCTTGCCGCTGCAAGGCTAATTCTCAATTTCTAAAGAAACTCGGTGGAGAGTCTTGAAGTATCACTTTCTGCCCTTTTGGAAAATGACACCAGATGCTTGGATGCAAGGACTAGCAGATGTCCTTGTCCATGCAAGTTTGGTCTACCTGTTCATCACCTATTCCTTGTTCTTACAGTGTGTCTTAATTAAACCTTTGTCTCTTCGTAACGTATTAACTCTATTAGCGTCTGAAAAAGGGGGGGGGGGAAGGATTTCAATGGTGCGGTTACAACCCTGTCTACTGTCACACATCGTGTGCCACAATATCAAAACATGCTTCCGCGGTGTGTTTTAAACCTTGTCTAAAAATGAATATAGTGTGTAGAATATTCACATCATCAAAACAACATAGGACATCTGCATAATACATATCCCAAATAACTGAAAATTTAATTTGTCACAGAATCCTATAATGAATGCATATCTTGCTTCTAACTGGTTCTATTCATCTGATAACCATTATTAGTATTTTTAATGTTCATCTTAATGGAAAAATTTGCGGCTACATTCTTTAAATTGTACGGTGAGCAATGTGTACAATTTTCTGCAATGTCCAGAGGGATCTTTGCATTTGCATATAGCACCGTACCAATGTTTAAAATTCTTCTAATCTGGATGTTTCCATGTCTGATCAATCTCATTTTTCTTATTATTTTGTTCATGTATATGATAGATAATAATGGTAAGAGACACAGAGTTGTTTCACATCGTCATTAATTTCTTTCCTTTCGTAGACTTTGGATGGTATTTATATTTCTAGGGCAATGGTCTTGACTTACCATGAACTATTACTCCTTCCTCCAATAATGCCTGCCACATTCCAGCAGCTTGGTGTCTGGAGTGGATGCTGGGACTCAGAGTCATAATCCAGTCAACAAGCTCAGTACCAGTGGAACTGCGCCGGTATACACGGTTTGAAGGCTTGTGATCTCTGAGTATTGATGGTGAGCAATGTGCCAGCAGCAACGTCCGTAGTGTCCAGCCAATTCCCGACATCTGAGGGCTTGGAGACTGCATGGCCACCCAGGAAGATAAACAGAACATTACATCCCACATTAAAAGGAGTCATGTGTAAAATGCATCGCTTAGGTGCATTATTACAATAAGATTTTGTTTGGGTATTATGGTTTTTAATTGCTAATGACTGAATGAAATATCATCATGGTAGAGACTGAACCAACAACCTCTTGCTTATTAGACACATCTTTAGATAGTTGGCCATTGTGATCCTCAGCTCACAGTTGTTGGTGTTTGTTTGGACATACAGGGTTTGTTGTGAGTTATCATGTATGTGTCGCTACACACAACTTCTAGACTATGTGAAAGAACTTTGTCTTTCAACAACAGGGAAAATTTACATAAGGTTTTGTGTCACATCATGATACGAGTAAATATATGTTGCACCAATACGAAAATGTCACCTATCCATTTACTGGAGGGAAGAACTGGCACCCCAAGAAGGATCATCTAGTATTAACTGTCCAGCAATTTAAATGTTGCAGGATTATTCAGTCAACCTGGGTTATCATCATGTATGAATTTTTTGTCTCTTAAGTAATGTATGAAAAAGAATTGCTTAAACACAGTCTCTGTTTGTGTGCAAAAATTGCAACATTATTACAGAAAGGCCACAAATATTTGAAATTCTGCATCCACACACACATGTGCGCGCGCATGATTTTAAATATTCACCGAAAATCACTTTTCTGAATATCCTGTGTACTTCCTCTGTCTCATAAGTTACTTCAAGCAATGTTCTAAGAAAGCTCATATCCTACACACTCTCTACATTTCAGTTTAAATTAAAATACAGAACAAATACCAGAAACAGCATACATGGAATTACGTAGGACGTCATTGTAGAGGATCTGTTCTGGCTTAGCAAATTATAAACACAACACACAGATGAAATGTGCAAATTGGACAGAGTAGGAAAAAGCAGCATATACCTGAGTCCATTCAGGCCCATGGAAACATAGGTGGAAGGTAACATTTGTTGCATAAGGCAGACTGTTTTCTATTAATGATTCATTTTGATAATGTTCACTGAGAGTTGGGATCTGCCTTTGTTATGGTAATTTCTTCCCTTCTGGTCACTATTCAATTCACACAGAATGTTTCCTAGGACTAGCTCAGCCTATGTAGCTGCACAAAGTGAAATTATAAAAAATGAAGGACCCATCAATATTGTCATTAAGTAAAATAAAGCATGGTAAATTTGTTCCTGTGTTTAATTAAGCGTCACACAATGAAGACATATGGGTAGTGAAGGTACAGCTCCATTCATTCTTAGCCTCAGCACTAGATAGAGTTTGGCAGTCAGATTCATATTTCAGTCGCTTCACCTGCCAGGAAAAAAATCCTGGTACCCACTATAGGAGACTGGATGGGCCTCAGAGCTAATCTGAACTTTAAGAAGAAAGAAAAATCCCTTCCACTTGCTTGGAACTTAAACTTCAATTTATATACCCCCTAATCATATTAAATGTGAACTTACCAAAAACAGAGACACAGTTTGCCAACTAAAGCCTCTTTGTGTGGGGCGACACAAGGAAATTCTCTCAGAGTGCTCAGTACATTGCAATCTTAGGCACTTGGCTCTATTGCAAGAATGAGTGACTTGCTTGGATAACAAGACAAGATACAAATAGATGAGTGATGGTGACATAGTGTCATCACATGACCATGACCTACAGAATTAATACAATAGATACATTCTCAGTCTGTGATATATCCAATCCGTCAATATTAGCAACTGATCTGCCCTTTTCATTGATCTCTCAAAAGCTATGGAATTCGGGTGCTTAATCATACCCCTAAATTATAAACAAAATTCTTAAAACTATTCTGGTGCTTAATCAATCATACCCATAAGTTATACACAAAATTCTTAAAACTACAGCAGTTTTTATTGTTTTCTCATTAAGAAATTGACTTCCACATTCAGTATAGTAAATATATGTACATATGTTTCTCTTTTGAGAAGAGATTTCACATGTGACAGTTACAAGCACAAAACCTAGGCCTCAAGCCGGAAATAATACATCACTTGTACAGAGATCTTTTAATCAACTTATGCCTTTCAGAATGATTTACAGCTTAACCTTTCCTTCGGAGCACCATTTATGTAGGTCTTTCATTTTCTCTGGTCCTCCAGGTTTGGGGCTGGGTGCAATGCTGATGACCTTACTCTGTAAAAAGTTATTGCTGCAAAATCCAAAGTCAGAATTGAATGATCTAACTCAAGAGAAATCTGGCAGAATTTTCTAAGAAAGGTTATTATTCTGAAGGGCTATTTTGTCAGTTATATCGTCGTCATCGTCGTCGTCGTCGTCATCATCAGTATTCCTTTACTATCATAAAGCTAGGTGAAAATTGAGTGGGAAATTGTTGTTATGAACATGAATAACAGTACTGCATCTGGAGCATACCATCTATTGAGAAAACAATTCCTGTGAATGTGTAACACTTCTGCCTACAGAAAAGAAATACTTCTTAAAAAATATCTAACTTCAATAGCATGAAAAAGTGCGCAGAGAGCTATATTTGTATCAGAACATGAACTAAAAGGAAATAATATGCACAGTACTGCTGCTTTCTATGTGTACACTACGTATGAACTTGTAATGGTGGATAACTACAATATAAAGTAAGGCTTACCTTCCCCTGGTGGTTACTGTTGGAAACTTCTGCTCCCATTGCCTCTACTACCAAATTTCTTAACTACTATTATACATTGACAGAACAGACTTTTATATGTATATAAGGATTCATTCTAATTATTAGTTTTACTTCTGTTTGCAATTTATTGCTTATACAATCTACACACATAACCCCTTTACTACACAGAGAGGATCCTACACAATTACAGTTTATTAACATCAACATATATTTACTTCTATACTTACATCATTTTTAGAAAGGGCATGTTCCCTAAAACTTAATTCCTTTTATTCAACGTTATACTGCCTGAAATATACCACAGAACAGCTTTGAGTGCTGTTTTAATAATACATATATGTAGTAGTATTCAGGTAGGTTATTCATGTTGCTAAAAATTATTGTTTTCTGAAGAAATATTCTCTGAGTTGCCTACACATCACCACTAATAAAAATATCTTATGTGCAGTGGAATATGAACTACTTTCAACTCAGGTTATCACTTGAAATTGAAAGGCTGACTGTAGGGACAGTCTGCTCTTTCTGTTAAAATACATTCAAATGCTCACTTCAGCTATTGCTTGTGCATACCTCTGTAATGGGCCCACAGGGGCTGGGGTTGTCTGGGCTCAGTGGTCGCCTTGATGATGATGGGGGCGGAGACTGGGGTGTAGGAGACGGAGATTTGGCCAAGGCAGCTGGTCCAAAACCTGAGAAAAAAGAACAGAACAATAACTTAAGGGCCACACACAACAACAATGAAGTGTCTGACCTCAGAAGACGTTGAAGTAACTATTGTGAGACGTCATTACAGTCACCTCATTTTGTGTTCTGAAGTCCCTTCTATGAAGCAGCATGTTTGTGTCATGCATGCAGTTTAGATTTGAATGGAAAGTGTCTTGATTCTTTTTATATGGGATATTTTACAGCGGCATCAGTATGCAGAGCACAGAGCATAATTTGTTATTGTATACAGATTAAATACAGTTTAATTTAAACATTAGGGGGTACGCGGTAGCGTAGTTGGTTGAGGGGCTATGCTACAAGCCGGAAGGTCGCGGGTTCAAGTCCTGATGAGGTCATCGGATTTTTTTCAGTCGACCTAATCCTTCCAGCCGCACTAGGCCTTGGGGTTTACTCAGCCTCTAACAGGAATGAGTACCAGGAATTAATTAAATAATTTTCCTGGGGAGTAAAGATCGGCCGGCGCGTAAGGCTGATGACCTTACCGCCATCTTTGAGCCGACTGTCTAGATAATGTGGGAGCCTCAACGTCTCACAACCCTATGGGCCTTCATGGCCTGGTACAGGGATAGCTTTACTTTTACTTAATTTAAACATTAACGGAAAATAATATATGCTTGTTATGAATCTAAGGATACCCTGTCAGCTGGCCGTGAAAGGTAAAAGCAAACTTGTTCCTGTGCTTAATTAATTAAGTACCACGGAATGAAGATATATGAGTATAGTTCCACCATTTTTATCTAGGCACTAGACGGAGGTCAGTTGTTAGCTTCACGCTACAGCCACTTTACCCCAGCGAAAGAGTCCCCGGTACCTATTGTGTGGGAGGCCGGATGGGTCCCAGAGCCGGTCTGGACGATGTGGAGTAGGGAAGTCTCTTGCTTCTGCCATCCAGCCCGTAGCCCATCGCTATACCGGCTCCTTTTCATATGGTCTACTTACGCTTATTCTGCTACCAATTCTAACACGGAGAAAACGCAACAGTGTCAAGGTACTTTTATACCTATTATGGATATTACAATAGAAGCACAAATAGCTCAGTCGGTATAGCGACTGGCTATGGGCTGGATGACAAGGGGTCGGAGTTCGAGTCCCTTTAGCGTCAAGAATTTTGTCTTCTCCACGTAGTCCAGGTCGGCTCTGGGGTCCACCCAACCTCCTATCCAATGGGTACCGGGGCTCGTTCCCCGGGGGTAAAGCGGCCGGGGCGTGACGCTGACCACTCACCTCTAACTAGTGCCGAGGTTAAGAAAATGTGGATCTATATATCCGCTCCCCCATGCGCCTTCATGGAGTAGTGATTAATTAAGCACAGGGACAGCTTTACATTTTATGCCTATTAAAATTGTGTCTAAGTGGCAATATCCTGGACATTTGGAATGTAAAAGAAAATGGTAGCTAGCAAGCTTCGAAATAATTCAGAGAATTCCATATTGACGATAAAGTACCCTTGTGATAATCCGAAATCGTACAAGTTTTACACGTAATTGTAAAGGAAACATCATGATAATGGTCTCACTTACCATTCTTGAGTTTGTTGTTGGCAACAATATCTCCCATGCACTCCTTGTTTTTCTGAAAGCACAAGAATGAAGTTCAGATTCTTATAATTCCTTCCTAATAGTGAACATAACAGTGTCAGAATATTCAGCTAGCTGATTCGATGTGTTAACTGCCTAAAGCAGCCGTGTCAAACATGCGGCCCCCATAGCCACAAAGTGCGGCCCCTCAACTTTTAGAGCTAATTGATATTAAAATCAATATTAAAATTTTAGTAGAAATATTTTTTGTAAAGACAATTTCCGAACAGACCAGAAGACAAGAAGTTTCACGCAGATATAAACTAGCAGGCTGCAGGAAAATTGATTCTGAGAACTGCAGAAGGGTTTGTCCAACTAACGGTTTGTAAAGTTCGTGAAGGACAAACTATTGTATTTCAGAAGGTTAATGCACTAAAATTCGCACAGCCTCACCACCCCAAGTATTTCCAAGAATCCCTTTTGGAGGCGTAGTAAGAATGCAAGGAGGGTGGCACCTGACAGAAAAGTGCAAGGGATTTCTGCCTTCAAAACTAGCTTGCAGCCCTCGGTCATTTTCCAATGGGCTGCTAGCAAACTTTCACTTTTATGACCATTGAGACAAGATACACCTTTCTACTAGTCCGGTAGTCTCTTGTACATTGTCATTCAGTTCATTTTCACACAGCGGCAGGTGCTGATGTTACACTGTGATGAACGTATAAAGGTTATAATTAAACATTAAATTATCAACTACGAGTTTTCTTGTATATGTACAGTGACTTTTAAAGGGCAATGTCGCTTTCAAAAAATTCAAGTAGCAGAAAAAGGACTCTTGAAAGTGAGCGCCGTGTTTTTCAAGAAAAATGGGAAATCGCTTATTTCTGTTGTGAAACAGAAGGTAAAATTACATGTTTGATTTGTGGACAAAATATAATTGTTCCACTTTAGGTAATTATATTGAAATTATTCCTAAATAATAAATAGAATTAAATTTCCTTGTATCAAAATCTATATTTCTATTTTGAAGAAGTGCGGCCCTCGACTATTATTAAGAGGGCTGAGGTGGCCCTCTGTACAAGTTGAGTTTGACATGCCTGGCCTAAAGCAATAAGTAACTACACGCAGAGCATAATAATTCTCTCGAAAATCTTACGTTCTATAGAGAAGTATACTGAACATAAAGCATGTAGTTCATTTTGACTTAAATCTAGTTCGCTCATACAAACATTTAGCGATTTACACTCAAGATGCAAGCAGAAACGCATGTAGGTCTACTTATAGGCTATGCGTCTATTGATACCTGACTTCAACCAAAATTGGAATGTGCTTGCAACGTTTTTGAATTTCTCCAACATCAAATACTACGAGAACATGTTTAACAGTTGTTACATACGGACAGACAGACACATGAAAAGTAAGACTCACTTTTGCAACATATCGTTGCGAAAATGCCAAAAGAAAACAGAATCATGAGAGAGAAAAGAATTTCCACATCGACAGAACCACCAGATGTTGAGGGTCAACACCAAGTATTGACTTGCTATTTGATCACTTTACTAGAGCGCACTTTACTACTGGCTTAGTCTGCTAGCCACCTGCTAACACTGGTTCCTCGCTGCTCGCTTATTTTTCTGCCCTGAAGATGGAGGCAGTACATTCTTCAGAAACTTCGGTTCACACAAGATCTACACAGGGCCACATCCCAGAAAACGGCATTCTTCATAGTGATCGCGGTAAACACCTCAGATCCTACATAGACTGTTCACCTATCGGAAACAGTTTCATATGGCCCACACACATCCCCCCTGATCTGCCTGTCGCTCTTGCGATTGGTAGAGCACAAGCACACAGTTATGAAGCCCCTAATTATGAAATCTAATTCAGCCACTTACAGGGATGTAACAACCGATCCAATGCAGAATCGTTGTAACTCGACGCCTCAGGTTCCCCTTCGTATCCAGCACTTGGTACGTAACGAGTAACACAACGCCACAATCTAGTTATGAAGACATTACTTATCACTTGCAACTCATAATAAATGCTGCTATCTGAAGCCAGGTTTAAGGATGTCACATGCCTCTAAGACAGGAAACTGGCTTTTAACGACCATGCAGAATAAACCTTCACAATTCGTTGTGCCTCACTGTAAATTCGCCACGAAATTAAGTATATCCCCATAGGCAGCCCTGTAACTGGGTAGGGTTACCATACAAGCTACCCGGAGAGTCATATAGTGACGCTGTGTTTTGTCGCACCAGCCCTGGCGGTCAGTCGTCAGCTTCTCTTTGCAGAGTCCCAGGACAGTCCATGGGGAATTTCAGGTGTGAAAAATGAAACAGGAACAAGCTCTCCGAATAGTTCGGCTTTCCCTGTAAATTATCTTTCCATTATTGCTTAACTCTCATCTATCATCACAGACTGGCTTGCGCAACAGGTCAATTTGCGGCCGGAATTGTCCAAAATATCGTAATACTCTCTGGTATTTGTGACAGAAGGCAAAGGTTGAACATCACTAATACCAAACCTCGCCACCGACATCGCTGCATCCTCATTCTGCCAATAACAGGTGACCCGTATAAACCACAGTTACGTTCGCAGCAACTAGTTAACATAGGCGCGTCAAATTCATTTCTATTTATAACTGCTTCAAGAAAGGGACACGAGTGCAGAATTGTATCCATTAAACATTCATAATCAAAATTATAATGGTTTTTTATTTAACCAAAGCTATGAATACGCCTACTCTACGTACTTGTATTACTGTCTACTCGAAAAGCTGCTGTCTGAGAAGGTCAGAGTGCGTACTTTGAAGAAAAGTTATTAATTAATAATTCATAGATGTAAAATCCGAGCTTCGTTAGAAAGAACCAACGACACGATAGATTTACTGATATAATGAGGATAATTAATGTATATCTTTCTGTTCGAAAATACCAACATAATGACTGGATTAAATTAAACAGAGAACACTGTGCCAGAACGTCACGGACTCGATAAATCAGGAAACAAAGCTTAGGTAGTTTGGGCCGTGCCTGGGTTACTTCTTTTACGTAGGCAATCAATTCACTGCAGACCATAAAAAGGCAAAGTGTCCCTGTGCTTAACTAATTAGGCACTACGCCATTAAGACGTATCGGGGAGTGGATGTACAGATCCACGTACTCTTAACTTGGACACTAGTTGGAGATAGGGATCAGCTCCACGCCCGGGCTGTTTCACCCCCGCGGAAAGAGCCCCCGGTACCAACTGGATGGGAGGCTGGGTGGGCCCAAGAACCGGCCTGGACTACGTGGACAGAAGAAAAACCTTGCCCATATGGGGCACTCGAACTCCGACCCCTCGGCCGTCCAGCCCATAACCAGTCGCTATACCGACTGCGCTATATCCGTATCTGAATATCTGTAACTGCTGATCCAGGTTCGAATCTTAGTTTGGGTAATAACTGTTCCTCGTTTTACTCGTATATGCATCTGCACAGACTGCAGACCAGCAATGCAACAGATGTATCCAGTCCCCTGCTCGTGGGAACGTCCAGACGTAAATATCCCGGCAGATTTCTGATCCTGATCAGAGCAGCAGGGCAGTGAGAGTGGAAAGCACACACCATTCGCCCATGCAAGGTACGAAAGCGTTGTTGTCAGTATCTCAATCAGTAAAGCAAATGGCCGGGGGCTGGATGAGTGGACCTCAATTCGCGGAAGGCTCTTTCTCTTCATTAGTACGTCCCGACTGACTCCGCCTCCTTGGCTAGAAGGTAGCGAGGGAACCTTGGCCGGGAGTAAAACTGCCGGAGCGTGAAGTTGACCAATCTCCTCCGTCTAGTGTTGAGGATATGAACGAGTGGAGCTACACTTCCACTCCCATAAGTATCCTCATGTAATGATGCCATAAGCAAAAGGACATTTTAATCTTTTATTCAATACTGCTTCTCCACTTGTTCTACAGTTCCCTTGGGCCCTGGTCTCTGATTTTCAGTTTCATGATCATTTTACAGGTTCTAGTTCGGATAAAGGCCCAAGATGATGAGTGCAAGGTTTTGCCTATGCCTATGTAACGGTCTCGTGTTTGACACTTCACTTGGATTCGCCAGTTACAGAAGAACTCGAGGTCGTGCATAATTTCATGTAATTATGCAGCTCAACTTTTGTTTTGAAGCTGCGGATCAAGAGGCACGCATGATCGGCACAGGTTTCTAGAAGAGTATTCAATCTAATGACATAAAGGTAAGGCAAAGTTGTCCCTATGCTTAATTAAGCACTACTTCATGAAGGCGTATGGGGGAGTGGATGTACTATAGATAGATCCACATTTTCTTGACCTCGGCAGTAGTTGGAAGTTAGTGGTCAGCTTCACTCCCCGACCGTTTTACACCCTGGTAAAAAGCCCCCGTACCCATTGGATAGAAGATTGGGTGGACCCAAGAGCCGGTCTGGACGATGTGGAGAAGAGATATTTCTTTACCCTACCAGGCCTCGAACTCCGACCCCTCGGTCGTCCAGCCCATAGCCAGTCGCTATACCGACTTCGCTATCCCGGCTCCAATCTATTGACATAAATATTAAATACGATCAGACCTCGTATACTCCCTTCTGGGACTTCCACATCGATTTGTTTAACGCTACCCGTAGATGAGACATTCCTGAACCCTGTAATGTTTGTATCCGAAGCAGCCGAGAATAAACTTTATCACGGAAAGTTTGACATTACTGTGATATAACTTTCTGATTATATCTGGGTACCAGACATTGCCGAGCACGCAGTCACTGTCTAGATATAGCGTTGCCTTCGAACTGTTGTGATTCGACACATGACCTGCGTGTTCATTCCATTCTTTGAGGAAGGTAATAGTGGAACATTTGCTATTTGGCTGTGACTACCAAGTTCTCGTGAAGAAAATGCTACAGGTATTTTTTCTCCCCGACAGTTAGCTTTTTGCACTCGGTAATCGCACTGTCGTCTGATTTCTAGAGACATTTAAAGTTCAACTGTATAATATCAACCATCCAGTCTCTTAGTGGATAACACACTGTGCCTTCATGACGAAGATCGGGTACGGAAACAACCGCTGTTTTACAGAGAATCATACGAAGGACAGAAATGCAGTTTACAAGCAAATGAAATATTTCAAAGCTAATGTAGGTAGCACATATTCTTACCACTACATTTCAAACGATTACACTTGCTACTAGGAATCCTAGCAGTATAGAAATTAACACAGCCTCGGTAGTCGCAAGTTCAGCACGCCATTTCCTTAATATTAGGGATAAAGGTAAAAAAAGTAAAGCCATCACTGTATCAGGCCGTTAAGGCCCATAGGGTTGTGAGACGTCAAGGTTCCCACTCATTTTCTCTATACAGCTGGCTCACAGCTGGCGGTAAGGTTGTCAGCCTTAAGCGCCGGCCGCCTTTTACCCCCAGGAATATTCCTGACTCATTTCTCTTAGAGGCTTAGCCGAACCCAGGGCCGTAGTGCGACTGGAAGGATTAGGTTCATTGAAAAATCCAAATGACCTCATTGGGAATCAAACCCGCGACCTTCCTGTTTGTCACATAATGCCTCAACTAACTACGCTACCGCGTGCCCCCTCACAGATATAATTTCGGGCGTTAATATAGAGCGATGAATTAGCGAATCAGACATATCATTTCTTTAATTTTCAGTATAAAATATTCAGCTATACAGTATCGACGAAGGAAGGAAGGAAGGTTCGGCCAACTTTGTAGAATTCGCTGATGTGAATGCCCATGGGCATAGAGTAATCTGTCCAGACGAGGCTGAGTTCCGCTAAGAGAACAAGTTCTCAGTTTCTGTGTCCGTAATAACCTTCTGACGAGTAACTCGGCAGGGTGAGCAAGTCACCAGAAGTCACCGTGAAATTAGATTTTTTTAGTCTGCGTCTTTAACGATTCATTCATAGAAACCGGCTAGCTTTTGTGGAAGGACGAATAGTGTGTACTGAGGCCGCAGAAAAGAAGTTCCCTGAGTCGACTCCCTCTACCGTACACACAGCTGTCTCGCCGTTCTGTTCATGCGAACGGTGGAAAGTGTTAACTACATCATAAATCATCTTTAGTAGTGACAAGCGACTTGGGCTGGCCAACACGGGTCAGAGCAAACTGAAGAGGGATACAGCAGTAGACAGGGAGGGGCAGTTCAAAGCTCCGTCATCAAGTATAATGCCATTCATAACAGAACCCAACAATTATGTATGATCAGGACTCCTAAAAACATGCATCATTCGCTGTTTAAAATAATTACATGAAAAGAAAGGAAAATATTTCATATTTTATAAGAGAAAGGAAACGGTAAAGTTGTCCCTGTGCTTAACTAACTATGCAGTATACCACGAAGGCGTTTAGGGGAATAGATGTATAGATCCACATTTTCTTGACTCGGCACTAGCTAGAGGTGAGTGGGCAGCTTCACGCCCCTGCCGCTTTACCCCAGGCAAAAGAGCACCGGGTATCCATTGTATAGGAGGTTGGGTGGACCCCAGAGGCGGTCTGGACTAATGGAGAAGTGACAATTCTTGTCTCCACCGGGACTCGAAATCCGATCCCTTTGTCGTCGCTGCACCGACTACGCTATCCCATAGTTTATAAGAGTAAATGAACGAAAAAGCAGTTACGGTGACATAGTTTTGATCGAGGGAAAATTGTTCTTTTAGTTTTTTGGGGGGGGGGATGAGACTGAGTCCACATGGCACGTCGGCCACTAACTGGCCTATTGTACCAGACCCGGTGATAGATGATGATTATGGAGCAGTCGGTGGAAGTAGAATTGGCAGAGGAAACCAAAGTGCTCGGAGAAAACCTACCCCAGTGCCACTTTGTCCGCCATAAATCCCACATGACTTGATCTGAGCTAGAACCCGGGCCACCGCGGTTGGACGTCGGCGACTAACCGCCTGAATTACGATACGGCCTTCGAGGGAATATTTTAAAAATGCGTACTAATTTCATGCGAGACATTCTATCATAAGACGAAAGGTAAGACCATTGCAGCGATGCGGAACTCAGTAGCTACACTTCATACTTCGTTGCTAGGTAACAGTTTAATTCAAAAAGCTACCACTTGGCCTATGGGAAGCCACGGTGTGTATATAGGACATTCGCCTCGGGGGAATACGCTATATCGACTTATTTATATGACAGTCACAATAAATAAGGGATCCCATCATACGAATACAGTTCATTTAAAAAATACGAGAGAAGAAACGTCTTTTTCGACAATAAAGGGTAAATTCACTGCTCACAGTCTCTCTGAACTCTTCAAGAATCAACAGGCTACAACAAAACGAACTTTGCTATAAACTTACCCAATTTCATGACCCACTTTATTTCATAGTACGACACTATACATTCGAGTGCCTACATTAGTTTGCCGTACCACGAAATAAGGGCAGGGTGGGGGGTAAATTTAATCTAAAACCCAAACGACGATAATATATCAAAAGCTGATTCAGGAGGAAATTAAGAGGAGATTGAACTCGGGTAATGCTTGCTACAATTCAGTCCAGAACCTTTTGTCTTTCCGCCTGTTGTCTAAAAACATAAAAATTAGAATATACAAAACCATAATTTTGCTTGTGGTTCTGTGATGGGTGCGAAACTTGGTCTCTGACAGTAAGGAGTAACATAGACTGAGGAGAATATTTGGAACAAAGAGAGTTGAAGTGACAGGAGGTTTGAGAAAACTGCATAATGAGGAGCTTCATAACTTGTATTCTTCTCCAAGTATAATTTGAATGATCAAGTCAAGGAGGATGAAATGGGCAGGGCATGTAGCACGAATTGGGGAGAAGAGAGATGCATGTAGGATATTGGTGGGAAATCCAGAAGGAAAGATACCGCTGGAAAGACCAAGGCGTAGGTGTGTGGGCAATGTTAAAATGCATCTTAGATTTAAAGGATGGAATGGTATAGATTGGACTGATCTGGCTCAGGATAGGGACCAGTGGAGGGCTCTTGTAAACACGGTAATGAACCTTCGCGTTCAATAAAATGTTGGCAACTTCTTGAGTAGCTGCACAATTGGCGGCTTCTCAAGTAAGCGAGCGAGTGACTGACCAAACAGTCAACTCATCTGACATTCCGACTGCTTCGTCACGAATATGACTTGAGTGCCGTAGCTTTATACGACCGCTGTGTCCCAAAAGCGGGTGCATGTTCAGAACAGAGAAGTACGCTATACGTCTGAACCATTTCTAGATTAAAATCAAACATATGAAGTCGGATTAGCATTTCGTTCCCTGCTCTCACTTCCCGCCCGGACACCTGCTGCAGCAGAAGACATCTTGCGTTCGCAGCGACACAGTGCGGCTCTTGCGTCTGTTTTACTGAAGACTATGTAGGGCTATAAAGATTTATGACGTGGTTTGGAACCGCCATATGACTCCAGTATCCATGCAGCAGTTGTTATTCTGATTAAATTAAGAATGATGGAATGGGAGAACCATGTAGTCGCATAAAGAAAGAATGGACACAATTTTTTTGTATTCGAAAATTCAATGGGAAGAGATAGCTACGGGACCCCAAATGATGACCCAGTAAAATACGAAAATAAAGCTTAAAGAAAGACGTATAATGGACACTCGACTTAAGTGATTTTGAATATGACGCAGTGGAAAGCTTCTGGGATATAACGCCGTGTAGTCCGTTCGAAGCCAACGGGTAGCTACTACGTGCTTTGTGTTGCTTTCTTGCTTGGTTTATTGTTCGATCCTGAGGATAGAGATGGCAAGTTCCCCCGAAACGTGGGGTGACTTTCAACGGGACTACATGGCGTTGTATCCTAGATAACCACAGTTGTGAGAACCTTAAATCCTGTATTCTGTGATGACGGGTTTTCACCTTCAATTTTAATAACAGCGGATAGCTTCCAGAAAAGCGGGGACGCCATCAGCTAGGCCTGAGGAAACTGTGTCATCTGTAGAGCTCAGATCTGTGTTCCTCATAACGCAGAATTATAATGGTCAAATAGATGATGTGCTGGAGAAATAAGCATACAATATTTTAGTGGGCCGTAACATAGCTCAGTCATATCTTCTCCAGCGTCCCACTTTCGGAGGCTCGGGGTTGATCCTAGGGATTTGTGATGGGCAGAGACCGGCTTTCTTCCAATTCTTCCGTTATCCCTGCCAATTCTCATTCTATTAACTGTTCCACATTAATCAATCTATCATCGACGCTATGTAGTCTCGATGACAGCGTCGTTAAATAACCAACTTAAGAAATTAGTCGCAGAAGACTTATAAGTAGGCGGGATAATATTAAAAAGGAACCCTACAAAATCAAGAAACGAGGGTGTGACGTAGATTCGTCTGGATCAGAATAGGAATCAGCGGTTGGTTCTTGTGAATTTGGCATTGAACTTTCGGGTTCCATAAATAATGCGATTTCTTTAGACAATGTGAGCACCTATCAGCTTCTTACGAGTTATTCTGCTCCATATATGTTATTCAGCATCGAATGAAAGACCAGACCTGTCAACACTCCAAGCTGCAGACTATCTCAAGAGACTCTCCGTGTTTCTTGTTACACATGAAGGGAATTCCACATTGGAAATTAATCCCATCCAGCAGTTTTTTCTTGAAAACCTAACAGTCGCCAATCTAGTTATTTCCGTGCTCAGAAGAGACCTTCACTAAACTGTAGCTGATTTCTTTTACGGCCAAGTCCAAAGCCTTAACATTGTTTACAGTTCAAGACTGCACATTCGCTGAGCAACTGGTCACGCGTCTTTACACTGTACAGCTCACACACATCACAGACGTCAAGGTTTCAGTGTTCAGATCCATTCAGTCCTGCAGCTGAGCGCGCTGATCCAACCTCACTAGTTTCGGGCGCCAGTGAGTCTTCTTTCGCTAAGAATATAGATCTAATTATCTGTACAGTTCAGCTATTCCCTCATTTCAGTAGGTCTTATTTAGTCACAAAAGGAACGACTAAGTAAGATATGCCAAAACTAGGGAAGAACTGGACATTTTAACCAAAATTAAAATTCTAAAACCAGATCACAATGGAAATACCGCATTGTACGCGTGAAAGACAGACGAATGCCGAAGATAATGCTAACAAACAAGCCAACAAGATGGTGGTGGGACCAACATACTCTTCAAGAGGACGGAATAAACTACGCCTGACCCAGTCCATGGAATAATAATAATAATAATAATAATAATAATCTGTATAGGTATGCAATGAGGTCTCCATTCGTTTCATAGGGCACGTCCAGTTAGTATTATAATTCCTAATTTTATTATTTAAACTGAACACTTTAAATAATTTCTAATCCTTGTACGTGTATTCATAAGTTGGTCTTTAACGTATGTGTATCCACGTGTCTCCGAATTTTCAACTCCCTAGCTCCTATTCATTGTCGATTCTTACAAGTTATGATGAAATATGAAGTCTAATGCTTCCCAGCTGTGACTTCTAGTGACCTCCAACTGGGAACCTTCAACACACCCTGACAAACGTTAATGGTTAACCTCAACACGTGTCTGCTTCCTCTTCTCCTGAACTAGAAACAGCTAACAGAGCTGTAACCAGTGGATAGTCTGGTTGCCATTTATATGTATTAAGTCACAGTGGCCGCGTGGTCTAAGGCATGAACTGTCTTCGCTTGCTCAAACACTGGGATCGTGGGTTCTAATCATACTTGAGGCATGGATGTCTGTGTGTGCATTTGTTCTTTGCTTGTGTCCTGTCCTGTGTGCAGACAGCGGCCTTGCGGCGGTCTGATCCCCTTTCCAAGGAGTCCTACCGACTGTATAAAAGATAAGAAACTGAAAAAGCGGCCAAGGTTCAACAAAGGGCTCTAGAGATAGATTAGATAAAGTCACAGTAAATCTAACTATGGTCCAAAGCAATGGTAAATCAATATTGGCCTAACAACGATTTCCAAGAAATGACAAGTACCAGTTCCTCGTTCCGTTCTCATAGGCAACTTCTCTAACGTAACCGTGCGGCAGGTAGTCGATACATTAGAGTACAGGCGCAACCGGCTTCACGGCTGCAGTGTATGAATAGTGAAGCTCCTGTATTGTCTGATTGGCGCCCACAGTTCCGTATCCTCATGGAACTTGATGGTTCACTCTCAGCTCCTTCGCTTTCGAATATGAATTCCTTCAAACACAGTGGCTACTTTTTGTACTGCCTGTTTTAACATGAAGAGACTTTGCATTTTGTCCACAGAATGTTTCATGTGTTTATTATGATTCTGAAAATAAACAGCATCTATTTCAATAAACAGCACCAAAAGACAACCTCCAAGTAGTGCCGAGGTCAAGAATACGTGGATCTACACATTCACTCCCTCATACACCTTAATGGTGTGTTGCTTAATTAATTAAGAACAGGGGAAAACCGGAGAAGGAAAATGAAATGGTTATCTTGCCCCTCTCCACCCCCCAAACGTAGTGTCCCACACAACCCTCTCCCCCATTTTCCCTTAACTCTATTCCCCCCTCCCCCCTCTCCCACCATACTTCAAGAGGTTAGGGACTCGGGGTCAACTGCCTAGACCTCGTCACTTCCTGCGGCAACTTCAGACACAGAACAGAATACCAACTAAAACCTGAGCCTCTTGTCTGTGCTTTTCTGGGTTACGACACAGTATAGAAGCTACCCTGAAGATGGGAACTGCAAGTGCCTCCGAAACACTGGTAAACAGTAACCAAGACCACGCTTTTTCATAATCAAGGATACCGCAATCTAACTACTCCCGTCCAAACCTCATAATCTGAGGCCTTTTTTCAGAGTTTAACAAAACCCGAAATAAGCTACTCCTTTTGCTACCACAAACACGTTTAAATTTCATTATCTTTAATTTGGTTCATAGTCCACTTTACTTCAGGGTCTAAATGGACTTTTACATATAATATTTATGCCCTTTGGAAGATTTTGACGAAACTCGATATTTGGTACTTCTATTAAGGAGTACTGTCGTGTGATGGGTTTAATTCGGCTTAATTTGCCTTAAGACTCATACTACTTAGGAACCTAAATGCATATACGTGTAGATATTAAGTATTACGAACAAACTCCGTGGTTTTAGTCCGTAGACGAACTACACCGACCGAGCGACCACAGCTTGCCGGCGAAGTTAGTGTTAACTTTAACGGACAGAGGGTGTAGCGTGGTCAGGGCAACGAATCCCCCACGGCCGTTAATCTCAGTTTTCTAGACCTGAGCCGCTATTTCCTTGAAATAGCTCTTCAATTATCCTCACGAGGCTGAATGGACCCCGTTCCGGTGGTCTCGTTAAGTATTAACTCCAGAGAAAATGATGTCTTAAGTAATCACTGTATGAATCCACTGAATAGGTTTACATGTTCTATTTCACATATTAGTTGCATAAAATTTTGTGTTTTGAGAAAATCAAAATGACTAAATGACAATGACTAGAACTGTGCATTTTATAGGCGAAGTATGAGATGACGCATTGTACAGAAGGCCCCCAAACCTCAAATAAAGTGTAATATATAACGCTCCAGTCCTAACGGTGTTGATTACGAAAATTACAGTCTTCTGGGATGATCTACCAGGCTATACGGCGTCATGTATCATATTTTTTTTTTCCTTGGCACTATAGCCCCACTGGGCCTAGGCCTACCTGCATGAACTTCTCCGTTCACTTCGGTTTTTCTAGATCTTACACATTCGGTAGGACTTCTTGAGCGGGTGATCAGCTCGTCGCAAGGCCTCTACCTGTACAAAAACACAGAAAAACTCACACACACACAAACTAAACATCCATGCCCTGATTGGGATTCGAACCCACGATCCCGGTTTCCAAGCGAGCGAAGACAGTACATGCCTTAGACCGCTCGGCTACCGTGACCGGCCATGTTTCATATAACAGTGTAAAATATCTGTTGTTTCATACATTGGCCACGCATTCTACACAACCGAGGACTTCATGTCGCCAGTAAGTTCACTACGGGGTGGAAAAGTGAAATAGGCCTGACAGCCTCAGCCTTTATCCAGAAAGTAGAAACTCTTCGTCCGTAAGGCCATTAACTTGTGATGTCTGAGAAAGTTTAAAGCAAAAGTAGGGGCCTAGTTCAGAAGTGAACAACCCATCACAATCTGTGCACAAGCGAGTGGAGTTCAATATATACTTTTTAGGTGGTCTGGTGCCCTTGTTCTTAAATTGTCAGTACCTGAGACATGCGAAGTTGAAATCTGGCATCAGCAGAAACCACTGATCGTGTAGAGCTTACTAAGGAACGATCCTTTGTAGAACTAAATAAAAATCAACGAAGAACAGTGTTTTCTGACAGAAGATCAATACGAGAGTTAGTCTGTGGGGCGATTCGTACTACGAGATTGAGGAAATGCAGCAGTGTTCTAAGAAGAAGTAACACTAGATGCTGGAGAGGCAACCAGACGCAGTCTATTTCGATCTGACAAAATCTAAACTAACCTAGTAAGAAGGCCGCGCCATAGCTCAAACGGTTAATCGCTGGCTTCCCACCGCGGCGGCCCGGGTTCGATCCCGGGGTCTGGTCAAGTGGGATTTGTGGTGGACAAAGTGGCGCTGGGGCAGGTTTTCTCCGAGTACTTCGGTTTCCCCTGCCAATCTTCATTCCACCAATTGCTCCAGAATCACCCTCACCTATCATCTGGGGCTGGTACAACAGGCCAGAAGAGGCCGCAGTACAAGGGACTTAGTCCCACCCCACTAGCCATTAAAAAAACATAGTATGAATATTTTTTTTACACTAATATCACTAATTTCGTTAGAAATTTAAGAAATATAAATATTTAGACTGTTCTTATAATAATGGCCTGTTCTTCTTATTTCCAGAAATTCATCAGTCACCTTCGTGAAAACTTCAAACCTTAAAATAATCGTTTTTGCTCCAACAATCACACGTAACCCATAAACACACTGTGTGGTCAAAACGCAGAATTTTCTAATGTTAAATCATACTGTATCCACTGTACTCTAAGAGGTTAACATTGCTATTATGTCTCTTTTGAACTTGTCTCAAGAAGCGCATCTAATAATCTCGACTGTCTCTTCTCTATAGTAGATATGCGACTTCATTTATTTCTTTAAATTACGTGAAAAATTGCTCGCAATTAAAGAGCCGTCTGTATGTACTCATCTAGTAGCGGCCGTTTGAGAAAGGAACGCAAAACTCAGAGGGTTTTGGAGTCTGACGACAGCGCCATCCGAGCGGAAAGAAACGTGAAGTGGAAGGACCGACTCAAGAACGCGATATCACAAATAAATTAATTGGCCTCTGCACAGCATAAGCATTTCAGTAGAGGCATGATTTAAATCACGGGCACGGGAGTGGAAAATTAACTTCCGTCTTTCCAAGAATAAAATCATCTGATTCTATTACGAAACGCAGTCACAATTATTTTTCAACGATTCGCCTCAAACGCAGAGGCGTGTGTCTTAGCCTGAGAGCACACACTGGACTCGAATCCAGTAGTTGTACTAATGCTTTGTTGTGTTCTTGGATGGTATAGAACTTTATTCTTCTTGAGAGCAATTCGGTATCCTCTGCTAACCAGAGCCTCCTCATGTTTTCAAGTGTTCTTGACATGCCTTCCAAGTTACTGCGAAGTGCGTGCACTACGTCCTGGTTTCATTTCGTCTTGTTAGGCAGTCCCATACTCCCCGCCCTCGAAGAGGACGACATCTCACGAGACTAGAGCTCAGTGGAATGAAGAAGGCTTCCATTTGTAAATCAAGGGGGGAGGAGAAGGTGGGCGAAGTGATGACAAAGGCCCACTGGTCAGTCTAAGGAATACAGCCATGTGTAACATGCAATTTTGAGCTCTACACACTATAACACATTTCTCAACACATATTATGTGTCAAGAAACAGCTGTTCCTTTCGATATCGCAACATTATTCATTTCTTGCTGATACAAACAGAATTTTCAGAGCAGACGTTACCACTTCCTCCGTCTTGGTATCAATTAGTGCCACAGTCTCACGTGCAAAACTAATGTTCTATACAATTTATTATTAGCTGTTCACTTTGAAGTTTTACACTATAGGTTTCGACCAGTGTGGTCATCATCAGGTGTGAAAAATTATGAAGAAACTGCTGCCATCTGTATCGTTGCTTAGGTTGTTAATACAAAGTCCCCTCAATGCGCATGCGTGTTCATAGTGATGGGTTGTGTTCCTTTCTGTTATGTTATATTGAGTGTCTTATTTTCCTTGGAAAACAATATGACCACACTGGTCGAAACATACAGTGTAAAACTTTAAAGTGAATAGTTGTTAACAAGCTTTATAGAACATTAGTGTTGCACGTGAGACTGTGGAACTAATTTATATTAACCTAAAAGTGCAACAGGTTGCTACAAGATAATATTACATCCTCCGTCATTATTAAAGAGTAAGTAAAAAGTAAAAGTAAAGCTATCCCTGTAACAGGCCGTGAAGGTCCATAGGGTTGTGAGACGTTGAGGGTCCCACATTATCTAGACAATTGGCTCAAAGATGGCGGTAAGGTTGTCAGCCTTACGCGCCGCTCGCGCTTTACTCCCCAGGAATGTTTTTAAAATTAATTCCTGGTACTCATTTCTGTTAGAGGCTGAGTCAGGGACTTGAACCCGCGACCTTCTGGCTTGTAGCATAGCCCCTCAACCAACTACGCTACCGCGTGCCACCATTACTAAACAGAATTAAACATATAGCTATTGCACAGTGTACTTAAAACTATACAGGCTACGACAATACTCATGGAAAATCACTCAGATTATAACAGTATCCGGAACTATTATAATGTTACTCATATTGCAAAGCTTCCCAATTTTTACCACAAGCTTTCAGTCCGCTTTTCCTTCTTGGAAAGAAAGGCGTAGTCTTATGAGCTCATGCTGTATTCATGTGTCTGTGTGTTCCCTTGTTTCAAATTTTGAAAGAACTCACTTATTTAGTACGAAGGTCATGTCATCTGAGACCACTCAAAATTCGCAATGTTCACTTCGCTACAATCAGTACTAACAAGAAGGTGAACGCATATTTCATGAGTGGGGGGCGACAATATAATACCAAACCGTTCAAGTACATATCGACAGAATTAATATTTTGAAAGATTATTCCAATATTACAACAACAAACAACGACAATAACAACTTCCATGAAGAAAACACACGAAAAGGAATAGTTCTGCAACATAACCACTATGAATAAAATAAATAAATAAAGGTCGATCAAAAAGCAACATTATATATGCAGAAAACGGAAAGGAAGATTAAAAACAGCGTCCCGTGACGTTTATTAATATAAACACGGTATAAAGAAGGTCAGCAACCTCCTAATATTTAGCATTAAATATTGTCCCGTGTAGGTTGGTACGCGTGACAAAAATAACGGGTTCTATTTCGGATGATTGGATTTATTAACACTACAGTTACAAGTTCTCTTAATTACCATTAATACAAAGCTGCCGCTGATTTGCACACTATCCAATCCACCTTTGGACACACACTAGCATTCTCAGTTTCCACTAGTCGTCTCCTAGCAACGGGTCTCAACACAGAAACCAGCGCTTCAAATCGCTACGAAGTCTTCTTGCTATTTCGTCTTCAGTCACTCTGGAACCTCGGAACTGAAAATTCTTCTGGGCTCACTCCTCCAGCTTACGACTAACTTGTAACTGCCCCTTAAATTAACTCTGTCACTGCATTCACTCCACTTATAAGCACTCTGCACAGACCCCAAGGAAAACACAGTGTCTATTGTTGATGACATCACCACTAACGTGGAAGAGTGTTTATCGAGCCGTTGCTTAGAAACGAGTTGAATAACCCGTTGTTCCACAGCTGCTCGGCGGAGACGACATAGAAAACAGCCTCATCTTTTTACCACTGGAGACATTAAAAATGATGTATTTTTCCTATGTACATTCTATAATAACGTATGGATTAATATTCTGGGGTAACTCCCCGCATAGTATAAAAGTGTTTGGGATGCAGAAAAGGATAATTAGGATTATAACAAATACAACAAAGAGAACATCGCGTCGTAGTTTGTTTCAAGAATTGGATATCCTCCCCCTACAAGCTCAATATATATATAGTCGATTTCCCTGTTTGTTATAGTAAATAAGGAATTATTCACATTCAACTCACAAATGCATAATTGTAGTACCAGATCTATCTGTGATCTGCATTATCCGCAAACTAGTCTAACACAATTCCAAAAAGGAATATGTTACATGGGGGTAAAGATCTTTAATCATTTGCCACCAAAAATCAAATCTATGTCTAATGACTTGAAAAATTTTAAAATTCAGTTGACAACATTTTTATTGCAAAACTCTTTTTATACATGTGATGAATTCTTTAGTAACAAATTTGCCTAGAAATAAGGATAATAACATAAACAATTTTAATATTGCATAATTTTATGTATAGTGATGTAAGACTGTAAATTTAACACATTTTTTTTATCTATTATAATGATTATAAGTTGTACATATATATTTATAATTGTATCGTACTATATTAACTATGTGACTGGTTCTATATCTATGTATATGGATTTATGGAATATACAATGAATGAATGAATGAATCTGTCGTTGCGTGTTGAACCATGTTTACAGGGCTGTTGTCTGGCAGCGCGTTGATCAAATCTGTCACCGTATTTTTACTAGATTCATTTTGCATCATACAATATCCGCAATGTGATAATCGTCAAAAATATTCCATTCCTTTCAGGATTTACAGCTGTATACTCGTATACACCCAAACCCCGACCTATATAGGCTATAGCTGTACGCATACCCATACGTGTTGCTCACTGACGTAGTTGGCTCCTTCTGACGGCTCTAACGGCCTCCTATCCCCCTCGCCTGAGGACGGAAAGAGACCCAGCTTCCGAAATGTTGCATTCTTTAGAATATTGGACGATGGACTAAGTTCAAGAACCCAGTAACCCCGAGTGTTATACTCGTACACTACCGTCACAAACCTTTAGAAGTTACATGATACAAATTGCTTTGCTATAAGATATAAATGAGTTGTAGCCCCCTACCTTAAACTGTACTCTGGAGTTCATGATCCCTTAAAACTTCTGGTGACTATTATAAAGCAGTGTGAAGAAAATAAACCGATCTTCGACCGAATTCCACGCAATTTACTATGATAATCTTCAGACAAAGGCGGGAATCCAGCACACACACGGTGTCACAACCAGACTTTAAATAAAATGTGCGACAGGTAAATACAGTCTTCTAGCTTCAACAATTCTTGACAATACGAACGGTGGTTGAGCCTGCGCCTAGAGATATTACATTAGTTTCCACATTCCTCCCCCACACCCTTCCGAGTCCCTTGTATCTTCCAACTGCAACGCCCTTTTGAAAATTGTACTGCAACTGTCTATCCCCAGGATCCCTAACTTCCATTACATTAATTAAATAATCATGGTACAGTCATGTTATAAAGCATGACGCCTCAACACCGGCTTTTGTTTCGATTGCAAGATCTGAATTACTTCCTGCTTCTGGAGACGGCGTTCCTCTCAAGGCGGAGTCTGTGAGAGTACTACACCACAATACAACCCTTGTGCTAACACCTATGCCACAAGGACCACGCCCATCCAAGCTGAGGGCAAAAATAACTCAAACAAATTACAACCTCGACAATTAAAACTGGAAGATATATGAACGGTACACGATCGGTTCCATTCAGCAACTGAAGTCAAAGCATAACAATAAGGCGATACAAAATTTACGCGTATTACGATGCTCATGAAATTTTCAACTTTGACTTCTTAGAGAGAACAGAGTAACGCTAGAAAGTAAAATTGTCCAATGTTGTGATATGTCTTATTTCGTGTCAAACGTACATAAGTTCGTGGCACTTTACTTTGAGGTGCTACGCTCCACACTCGCCACGAAATTCGGTACGTGCCTAAAATTTGTAATAATTTACCATATATGACTCGAGAAAGGGTCAACTATGAAGTACTGTTAAAATTACGTGTTGTAACATGTTACGTCACTGCAACGGAAGGCGGCAGAAAGACGACTGCCGATCCAGGGGACATGGAATTCTCCATCCCGTTACCCAAGTAAAAACTTCGTCACAATTTGTAATACAAAATTTCCCGACACAGGAACAAAACCCGCCATTAGTGTCGTAACTTTTTGTCTTCTTCTTGCTCCCACTTTGGAGCATAGAGCTGATTTCTCAGTTTCATGATCATTTTACTCCTTGAACGGGTGATCAGCCCGTCACAAGGCCGCTACCTAAACACAGGACAACACAAACACAGAATAAACGCATACACACACCAAACATCAATTCCTTGTTTGGGCTTCGAACCCACGATCCCCGCTTCCGAGAGAGGGAAGTCAATGCATGCCTTAGACCGTTCGGCTACTGTGACCGGCATCGTAACTCTTAGGACAGCTTTATTGACACTGCTGCTTAACGTGGTTAGATGGTTGCCAATTATTGGCCATGATACGACCATAAGACTACCTGAAATTAATTATCATTCAACAAAAATATATTAATATAACGGGTGTTATATTTGTCGGCGATACAATAGTGACTCGTTGGGCGGCCACTTGGTTTGCGCCGGCCCTGTGCAGCTACTGAAAGGCAGATATGTCTGGCACAGAACTCGGGACATCCAGTGATCAGATGGCACTTCACATATTCCAAACAATCTGTGACTATACGGACGCATTACTCACGCAGTCACGTAAGTCTGTCGGTTTTCGACGTGCCGTACTGTAAATTTAAGTGAAACAGCACTTCCACCCATGCAGTCTCTTTCCCCGAACGAACACTGAGTAAGATATTCGAAATGTTAAGGCGTTAGAAACGGTTTCCTAGGCCGCGCCATAGCTCAAGCGGTTAGTCGCTGGCTTACCACCGCGGAGGCCCGGGTTCGATCCCGGGTCGGGTCAAGTGGAATTTGTGGTGGACAAAATGGACCTGGGGCGGGTTTTCTCCGAGTACTTCGGTTTCCCCTGCCAATCTTCATTCCACCAAATTCTCCATCATCATAATCACCCGGGGTAGGCTACAATAGGCCAATCAGTGGCCGCCGTGCCGACTGGAGCCAGTTGGACTCCACCCCCCACTAAGCGAATAAAAAAAAACGGTTCCCTAGCAACATAACTAAACTATAACATACCGCGAACAAGAACCCGAGATCGTGTAATCAACTTTAACAAGTACATACATACATGTAAAACTGAAAGTACATTCACTGCTAAAATATTTCACAAAATATATGAAGTAATAATAAGAAGTAATATCTTCATCATGTAGCAATTATAAAATTAAACATATAACTAAAGTAAAAAAAGAGTAAAGCTGTCCCTTAACAGGCCGTGAAAGCCCATAGGGTTGAGAGATGTTGAGGTTCCCACATTTTGTAGACATTCTGCTCACAGATGGCGGCAAGGTTGTCAGCCTTACACGCCGGCAGCCCTTTACCCCCAAGAATATTCCTAGTACTCATTTCTGTTAGAGGCTGAGTCGACCCAAGGGCCATAGTGCGACTGGAAGGATTAAGTCAATTGAAAGAAATCCAATGCCCTCATCGGGACTTGAACCCGCGACCATCCTGCTTGTAGCATAGTGCCTCAACCAACTACGCTACCGCGTGCCCCCTATGAAACATATAACTGCATTTAATAATTAGCTTCCGAGATTATCTAATATAATGCTAATTACAGTTAACTATAAATGTTTTGTAATAACAACGGCATGTTATGTGTACCCTTTCACCAAGATTTACTCAAACACAAATATAGAATCTAATTTCTTTTTACTTTCGAGGATTAGGCAACTTCCTAATGCCCTTCTTTTCTTTTGGCACTACAGCCTCCTTTTTTGGGTCTTTGCCCACCTCCATGAAACTCTCCTTTTCACTTCGGTTTACTAGATCTTAGACATTCGGTGGGATTCCTTGGGCGGGTGATCAGCTCGTCGCAAGGCCTCTCTACCTGCTCACAAACACACAAAAACGTACATACACAAACATCAAACATCCATTCCCTAAGTGGGATTGGAACCCACGATCCCGGCTTCCGAGCTAAGGAAGACCCCTCGGCTACTGTTACAGGCTCCTGATGTCTTACTAGACTCCAAACCTTCTTTCCCATAGAAGAAAGGCTTATGATCCCCGTGTATGTGCGTACGTATGCCTTCAGGCGTCCCTGTCAACTTTCCAACTGATTAAAAATGATATGAAGGTTTTGGCACTGGAAGCAACCACAACCCCAAACGATTTAATTTACTGTAATCGGTAATAACAATATGGCGGACGCACTAACGAGTGGAGTGGAAGCGGCACCAGGGCCACTTTACACAGGGCCCTGAAGTTAAGTATGGTAATGGGTGTTCGAGAAGCATGCAACTTCGAGTTTGGTAAGTTTTATAAACCACAGCAACAAAGCAGTGCCTGCATGAAGTCTTCCTTTTACTTCCAGTTTCATGGGGAATATAATAAATCACTGAAGCTTGAAGAAGATGGAGCATAGACGTTCCTACAAATTATGAATAAAATACACCTCATAAGTCAACAACAACATCGTGACAACGTTAAGAAAGTTTGAGTTTATGTTCAATAAATTTGATTTACAAAGAACCTGTACTTAAGTAAGAAGTACTTCCCAAAAATATACTACTAAAACCACAACCACTGTCACCATCATCACAAATACGGCCGCTACAACCACCACCACCGTCACCATCACCACTACCATAACCAAAACCACAACCACGACTACTACAGCCGCCACCGCTGCCTCCCGTGGAATGTCCATCAAAGGCTCTAACCACTGACGGCAACATCTGGAGTCCCAATTTCAGCTGAGGTGGAGAGTACCGTCTTCTGAGACGTAACTTCGTGTAGTGTTAGCCGCAGTTTCGGAGGAACATAGTACCTCCATCTTCAGGGTCGAATAACAGTAAGCCAAGCAAGCAGCTGGCAAGAAGTAGACGATACTCAAAGTGAACTGCGTGTTGACTCTGAAGATGGAGACAGTGTGCACTCTGAGGAAAAAAGCGAATTGAACACAAAGGGAAAAACTGGAAGCATGACATGATGAAGTATGGAAACTTTCTTCGATGGGTCCCTTGACAGAACTAATCGCAAAATACTAGACCTACAGTAGTTCTGCTCTGAGACCAAAATCTGAAGAAGGAAACAGACTCAGTTTCCGAAAAATCGTGGTTTGAAAAAACGTGAGTGAACAACGTCCAAAACATCATACAAACATGGTGTTAAGGTTCGGCCACACAGAGCGCTACGTACGCTATGTTCCCTATGTTAGCTGCGTCGCAGAGTGTACACAGCGTATGTAGCGTACGTAGCGAACATAGCGTAGCGCTCTGTGTGGCCGAACCTTTACACACCATCGACAGGAACCTTCAGACTCAGCTGTCAGGGTAGGGTTTGGTGTTGGATAAGCTATCCCGGCCGTATCTCGAAAGGAAAGTTGACCTCCGCAGAAGTTGTGGACTGACAGTAGGTCCTGGTTTATAATAAACGCAGTTCTGAAACTTTGTTTGTAATAAAAGCTAAATATATCCGTAAGTAATTATGAACTTAAAATAAACTCATACGATAAAATACGGATTAAAATAACTGATAAACCTGAACGCATGAGATATACCACAAAAACCATTAACAAACACGAAAACACTAGTTTTAACTTACACTTTTGCTGATATAAAATGGAACAAAACTAAACATATAATTTAAATAGAACTGATTCTATGACACTAGGATCGCCAGAATAAGAAAAACTCCCGATAACATATTAAATTAAAACAAACACAGGAACTCCGAAATTGTTTTAATGTCAGACTTATAGTATCTCACAAAGAACAGATGTAAATGCTGACCTAGTCTATGCATCACTGAATTTAAAGAACACGTGTATGACGTTGAGTGTAACGCAGCCGGTCACAGATAACAAAGATAAAAAAACAATTCTGTGGACTGAGGGAATTACATGGGCGAAATTACCAAAGATTACATGTTTACCACAATGACACAAGGGGTTAAATGGATTTACAATCAGTTGTATCTGTTCGCGATAGCTAAACTGGTATATAAAACCATGAAGAACGGACACTACGCAAACCATATTTCGAGAAAAAATGGTGGAACCTATATCTTCTTGAAAGGCAGTAACTTGAAGTAAGCAACAATCCGAATAAACGAATTGTTTTCACACTTCTGGCTGAAGCAAATACTGTTACTTTAATATCATTAGACTTTCTCCGAACAGAGACTCTGCAACGTTTCAATTACATTTCAGTTTCAACAGACATTTTGTTATAGAGAGGGGCCATAATTTAGTCGCCACGTTTTGTGTGTCTTGTGTTCGCAATGTGGGGAATAAAATATTGCCCCTAAATATATTTCGCTGTAAAAGAGTCACATAAAACCCGTATACACGGACGTCTTCGTATTTACGAATAATTACATGGTGTAATTATTACGGAAATAAAACAAATTCATATATGCCTAACAAATTTGTATCGTTATCTAACTGCTGAATAATATGGCCTTCTTTTATTAAGTTTCTGTTTTCATTTAAATCACAAGGGTGGTGAAAAATTTCGACTTAACTAATCAAAATTAAATATTATTTGATTGCTCAGTATTGTGCCTATATACTTCACGTTTAATATTTACAAACAGATAATAGCGTCCAGGTTTAAAGGTTCTTAATTGAGTCTCACTTTATTAGCTAATCCCTTATAGCCGAGGAAAAAGAGGATCAGATAACGGCTTATAATATTATCACAGCAGACAGAGATATTAGTAAATTAGTGAAAATTCCCCAGTGTTTTCGTCACCTAGGGTAAGTCGCTGCACCAAGCTGTAGACAGCGTTGTAGTAGCGTACGAAAGAAGGAAGGAAGGAAGGAAGAAAGGAAGGAAGAAAGAAAGGAAAGGAAAAGAAATAAAGGATTTTACTTCGTCAGTTATTTTATAATCCGCATGCTTAGTTCGACAGTGACAGAGGTTGTGGTAACTGTTAAGAGTCAAGGATGATGCAGGAAGAAGTTCTGTCAGATTTCAAGAAGATAGAACTTACAGTGTAAAATCGTGATAGGTTTCAGTTAACATTGTCCTTTCTAAAGTTCCGTGCAAGGGCCTTTCGTGTGTGTGTATTGGTTATCTCGTCATGTGTTTATGGAATTTAAATTACTGGGAAACAGACTAAAATAGGGTAAACTTGCCGAATTTCGTGATCTACTTCCCTTCGTGGCATGCCACCCTATTTCGCGCCTAAATTACATTAGTTATGTGCTCCATGGTTATATTTAGCAGAAAACTGCATCGTGGCGAATTTAGAATTCCGTATCAAGAAAAGAGGAATGTCCATGATATTCGGCAGATTTACCCTTAAAAGGTAAAGTTGTCCCTGTGCTCAACGAATTAAGCACTATGTCATTAAGGCGTATGGGAGAGTAGATGTATAGATCCACATTTTCTTGGCCTCACTAGCAGGAGGAAAGTGGTCAGCTTCACGCCCCTGCCGCTTTACCCCCTGGGAATGAGCCCCCGGTATCCATTGGATAGGAGGTTGGGTGGACCCCAGAGCCGATCTGGACGACGTGGAGATGAGAAAATTCTTGACCCTAGCGGGACTCGCACACCGACCCGTCGGTCGTCCAGCCAGTAGCAAGTCGCTATACCGACTAGGCTACCCCGGGTCTTAGATTTACCCTTAGGGACCGAAAATGGAGGATGGTACGCCCTGAGGAGTTGTGAGAGATGTGGCAAGAAGCAGTAGACAACGCCCATAATATAATTCCAGTAGTTTTCAAGATGGACTGAAGAATGCCACGTAAACTGTAACTATCGCCTGGCCGAGAATCAAACCAGCTGCTTCCTGAAAGACAAGCACTCCCTCTGTCGCTCCGCCACTGAACCATAGCTGCTCGATACGCACATAGTGCACCTGATAACTGTACCGTGAAGTTCTAACTGGGATGGACGCTACACAAGGTAGCAGTGTTCAGGGCTTCAGTAAATATGTTTTGTATTAACCATGTCCTTCACAATGAGTTTATGCATCGCTGCTTTTGTTAGGCACTGAAAAGCAACGAACTGATGTCCTGGAAATGTTACACACCAGTTTCATATAGTCACTACATCGGCAAGTGTCAATATTAAATGAACACTGATTAACAGTTTAATGGACGTCATTACATAACCAGAAACCAGGAAATACCACACCAAATTACACTGTACTCACAGAGTAACCATCAAGTGGTCATGACGAGACTTTGCCTTACATTTTACGCAGTATTAGAAATGACTGAACAGGCCTAACAGTTTTGATAAAACTTTCAGCTGACAACATAAACTGAAAATGTCCGAAAACGAGCTGAGAAATGCCAGCTAGAAGCCGGAAGGTAGCGGGTTCAAGTCCCGATGAAGTCATTGGATTTTTTCAGTTGACCTAATCCTTCCAGCCGCATTAGGCCCTGGGGTCGACTCAGCCTCTAACAGAAATGAGTACCAGGAATTAATTAAATAATATTCCTGAGGAGTAAAGCGCGGCCGGCGCGTAAGGCTGACAACCTTACCGCCATCTTTGAGCCGATTGTCTTGATAGTGTGGGGCCCTCAACGTCTCACAACCCTATGGGCCTTCATGAACTGTTACAGGGATAGCTTTACTTTACAGGCAAATGTAATACAAACGACAAAACATGAGCAAGTATCATGCAACCAACGCAACACTGCCAAGCAGATAGGTTACAGTATGCAAGGAAATCATTGCGCTACTTCGGCTAGGCCAGCTTAAAACATGTAAAACTTGAAGATAGGCTCTCAAAATATTAAAAATCCCATCAGGAAAAAAAGGTACGCTCAAAGAATTTTTTGGGAACTGCTGAACGCTTAACATTGCTTGTCCAATGAGACCACCTTCAACAGAGCTATCAGATTTGAACACTTTAATGCGACAGCATTTTGATATTGCGGCTATTTCTTCATTTCCAGCTCTCAGCGCCTACATTTGTGACGTCATCAGGCTCCAGTTCCTAGTATGCAGTAATACATGTGACAGTGCGACCACAGGCTGTCTAATACGAATATCAACACAATTCTGTGGACACAGAACAGAAAATGTTTCTTAACTGAAGGAGGGGCACTGTGCTACAAGCCGGAATCTCGCGGGTTTCATTCCTGATGAGATCACAGGATTTTTTAATTAACTTAATCCTTCCAGCCGCACTATGACCCTGGGGTCGACTTAGCCTCTAACAGAAATTGGTGCCGGAAATTGTCCTGGGAGTTAAGGGCGGCCGGCGCGTAAGGCTGACAGCTTTACCGTCATCTGTAAGCCAATTACCTAGAAAACGTAGGGACTTCGACGTCTCACAACCCTATGGACCTCTGCGGTCTGTGGCGGGGATTGCTTTACCTTACCTTCTAACTGAAAGAATATCAACAGGTGTCGAGTATTCCACGCTCAAGTTGCAAATGTAGCATATGTTTAAAGAACGCCGTCGATATTACAGAATTTTGTAATATATCGAGTGACTCTGTATTCGGTCTTCAATATGTGATTAATTCATATCATTTCTGGCTTTCAATTTGCATTAAATTAGAATTTTACTCGTTATATTGGTTTCACCTTACGGTCCTTATTGACGCTTATAACTGCACATGAAACTTTCCATAAAATCATTACTCAGAAGTACCAATAATGGGCAAAGTTTCCATAAGATTTTCCTGACAAATGCTGAGACAGCCCCTTAAGTCAGAGTACTAACATTCTTCCCCACAGTTCTAGCACCCGATGCTATTAAGAACTGCGTGTCAAACTAAGAAACAGGCAACAAAATTGTCATATACTTCAGAAGCATAGACTAGACTATACTACGGTCACTAAGAACAGAAACTTTCCTGTGAAGCTGGTCCAAAAAAATTCAAAACCTCGCATGTGATATGAAGGTTCATTATCATATCCACAAGAGACTGCCACTAGACTGCGTCCTGATCCAGATGGAATTCGGTCGAGGCTTCACCTCATATTTTTGTAATATCCAGTTATCGTTGTCCTCCCGCCTCCACTTCGGTCTCCCAAGCGGCCCCTTCCCTTCAGGTTTTTCGACAAAAATCTTTTAAGCATTTCTAATATCTCCCAAGCGAACTATAAGTAAAAAATTAGAAACTCGCTGTATATAGCTTTCATTCGCGTTGCTAACGCGTAACTCAGACTACAAAGTAAGATAATATTCCAGCCAAATACTGCCACAGGCACGAAAGATCAATACCTGAAAAGACCTGTGGATAGGGCTATCGGTAACAGACGTCTGTCTCTCTGTCCGCACGATTTTATAGAAATCATTCAAAGAGTATGGATGGAATTTGGTGTTGCAATTAGATATACCGGCACACAAAACCTACCAATTTAATAACATACTTATTTTTTGGTAGATAAGACACTCAGACTCGAACTTACCTACGTGATCCATCTACGGAGGACTGTCCAACCTTTCTGTGGAACACACACGATATCTCATGATAGCTATAGAGTGTGGCACTACGAAATAGGGCAGGTCACGAAATTATCTGGGTATAACCTACCAACATTATTTACAAAAATATTAAATAGGCCTAGTGTCATTTTCTATGATATTCATGTAAAACAGAGTACCGATCTCTAATGATCGTGATCGTTTTCACACAGACAACTCTAACCGTTACAAATAACAGTTGTTACTGTACGTATCACCTGCCTAAACATTAAAATAATCTTCATTTCACAGATGGTATTTATATGTTCTGCACGATTCTCAGAACAAGAAGCAATTACGCAGTATAAACCGATTGTCTCTGTAATGGAGACAGTGTTTTCTGTGGGGAAGGTACTAAATTTTAAAATATTACACCACGAATCTCAGGCTTCAAATAGTTAAAAACAGTAAGCCTGTAACTCCACTGTCACAACGACTCCGTTAAAAACAAGCCGTCATAGTAAGCCGCTTAATTTTTCCCTGATGATCTTCATGTTTCGATATTTATTGTAATTCAAGCTCACAGCTGCAACTGCCCTCCCGTCTAGCACCCGCGCTCCTGTGATGGACGGGGCGCAGCTCTGGTCTGGTTCTCAGAGTCTGGGAGAACTACAGTGACTGTGATTTACACACAGGGCCTGATTCTCTGCACGGATTTGATATGGGTAACCGCAGCTTACGTTGGGTAAAAAGCAAAAGGTAAAGTAACAGGCCGTGAAGGCCCACTGGGTTGTGAGATGTCAAGGCTCCCACATTTTCTAGACAATCGGCTCACAGATGGCGGTGAGGTTGTCAGTCTTAGGTGCCGGCCGTCCTTTAGCCCCAGGAAAATTCCTGGCACTCATTTCTGTTAGAGCCTGAGTCGACCCCAGGGCCATAGTGCGGCAGGACGGGCTAGGTCAATTAAAAAATTCAATGACCTCACCGGGAATCGAATCCGCGGGATCTGATTTCTATGGTATGTACCAATAACAGATCCACTGCTAAGTGTCGTTCCTCAGAACTAATCCAATGAAGCAGAGCTCCTTTTGAGAAACTTGCAGTGACTCAGCCAGTAAAGGAATTCCCCGCCATTTATATAATCCGGAGGTTCATTTCCATGTTCACAAGTGACTGCTACCGGTCCCTATCAGAGGCGAGTTGAATACGGTCCACATTTTCATACCCTACATCTTTTAGATCCCGTTAAGTATAATTCCCCCATCTGCGTCTTCCTTTTGCTCCTCTTTCTCTCACTTTGGAGCACGGGGCTGATTTCTCAGTTTCATGATCATTTTACAGACGGTAGGACTCCTTGGGCGGATGATCAGCTCGTCCCAAGGCCTCTACCTAAACACAGAACAGTACAAACACAGAAGAAACACATACACATACAAACATCCATGCTTTGTGTGGGATTCGAACCCACGATCCCGGCTTCCGAGCGAGCGAAGACAGCACATGCCTTAGACTGCTCAGCTACCGTGACCGATCATCTGCGCCTAGGCTTCACACACAGCCTCTACCCTTCAGATTTTTTAAATAAAATTGGGCATGCATTTGTTATCTATACTATACTTGCTGTATGCCCCACCCATCTCATTCTCCTTTCTCTGATCATTCTAATTACATCTGGTGAAGAATATTAAACATGAAGCTCTTCTACATGCAGTTTTCTCAGTCCCCCTCTTACTTCCTCTCTCTTAGATACAAATGTTCCCCTCAGCACCAATTTTCAAACACTTTAAATCTATGTTCGTCCCTGATGTGAAAAAACTAGTCATAACCATACAAGAAACTGGTAAAATGACAGATTTGTATGTGTACTATTATCTCTGTTTGTCATTAATCAGAACTATGCATAAACACATTCAAACACTGGCAATAGCAAATATTGTTCATTATTGTGGGTTACAGCAAATTCCCCGCGGTCACGTGGTCTTAGGTATGTAGTGTATTCGAGGGCTCAAAAAGTGGGATTTTGATTTAGAATCCTGCTAGAGGCATGAATGTTCGTTAGAATTTTCTCAGTGTTTGTGTTATCCTGTGTACGGATGTACAGGTACTGCTACGTGTCTAAAATATTCACACTTTCAGAAATTAATCCTGAATTGGAACACGTCAAGGGCCTAACCTGTACAGCTGGAGAACAACATTACGAGAACCGTGTACCGGGTTAAATCCCAATAAACTTAAAGATGAACACTGGATAGTAAAATACCGTGCTTTCAGTTCCACTTCACGTAACAGATGTGAACACGGGCTTTAGTTTCAGTTCAAGCTTTTGTTCTCGGGAAGAGATATTGCATTTTTGACTAAAAACGGGGCAGAGTTAATTGTACGAGGGAGAGTCAGTAAACAGGACACAGATGAATATAAAACGTAAAACATGTGATATTCGAACCTGACGAAAACTTCTATTTCTCGAAATATCCTCCGCCAACATTGATACACTTGTCCCATTGCTTTAGCAGTGCGTTGAAACCCGCAACACAGAGGTCTTCTGGCTGTTGTCTCAGCCACTTCAGCACCTCCATTTCAATCTCTTCGTTATCAGCGGAACGTTTGCCATTAAGATGGAACCTTTACGCAACAAACACTTCCCAACAAAAACATAACACATTTCTTTAGAAATTTCCTTTGCACCGAGTCGTTTTGCACGCAAAAACGCATAACAGGACGATGTTCTTCGGTAATACACAACTCAAGCACTGTCGCCATTTTGACTATTGAAACCAATCTGTGAACATACGCATGCGCGTCTGCTACCTAGACTGCCATGAAGCCGGACTATGCTGCTACTTAGTGACACACACAGAAAACCTATTACATCCATTACAACTGTTTTACTTCCACCTGTGACCCGTTTAGCAACTCTCCCTCGTACTACGTTCGAGGCAATCCTAATTTTAAAAATCTTAATCGTTACACCGTCAACAAATCTCCACAATATTAACTGAACGTCATTAATTGACAGTGTACTCTTGTTGGTTGTGATAATTACTGTTATTAAAAATATGTTTAGGAATTCGAGACTATGAAAAAAATTAGTCGATTTGTAATTGGCATATTGGCTAATTACTTTAACGAGAGCAGTTCACGTGCATGAAACATTGATATGTTGTTAGTAAAATGATATGTACATATTTCCGTAGTTCAATCTCTTCTGTCCAGGCACACAGGTACACATTTTGAAAGCTAAATTTCTCTCTGTGCGTAAAACAAAGCATCATGCCATGAAGCCATGGAAGCACAGCCCTTCACATTCTTCACTTCGAAACTAGATGTAGGTCAGTGCTAGGCTTCATGCTTGGCCGATTTACCTGCGGGGAAGGAGCCCCCGGCACCCACTGCATAGAAGGCCGGGTGGGCCGCAGAGCCCCTGGACGCGAAGACAAAGAGAAACACGTGTATTCCTGCCGGAAATACAACCCTGGTCGTCCAGCCCCTTGCCCAGACACTTTATTGAACGAGATATTCAGACTCCAGATATCTACACAACGAATAAACAAACACGGCAACAGCGTTGATGATAATAATCGCCGCCACTGTCACCACCACCACCAAGGACGCGGTCAGCAGTCTTCTTCTTCTTGGTTTTATCCGTCCCTGAATTAGCAGTCCTCGCTTTGCACAATGATCTGTTCTCCCAATCTCCACTTGTTTTCCATTAATATTCCGGTTTTTCTCGTCTTATTCATCATCATCTTACTGCTTGCGATGACAAGGATAAGGACTAGTTCTATCTTCTGGGATATAATGCCGTGTATTTCACTGAACGTCAGCCGACGTCTCAGAGGAATATGTCGCCTCCATTTTCAGGGTTGAAAAGTAAGCCAAGCAAGACGCCACATCCCAGAAGATGGAACTCTTCATAACCACTGCTGTAAGAACCTCAAGTCCTGCAAAGTAACTTCTCCTTCAACTTTGAGGAAATACTTATGAGCAGTATGGCAATAACAACAATCTTATCTGATGCCATAAGCGTTCTACTACGTGTATATGCTGCATATTCAGGTTCCTCTGGAAGGGGCATCTCTGTAGGGCGAGAAGCGGAGGAAATATGATTATTCGATTCAGAGTAACTGAGACAGTTGATTATGCACAGACTAGTCCATTAAAACAAAGGGGAGAAGACAGGGGACGCTAAGTACAAAGTTCATTATGACAATACCTCTATACAATGAACTGTCTTGGCAGCTCAGCTTGAAGCGAACTTGAGCGGAGAAGTGTCCGGTTCTTACGCCTGAGTCCGCATTCGCGAAAGAAACTTGTACATTCAAGTGAGGAAATGGGCGACAGGCCTAACCAAACCATTTAGTAATCTGTTACTTCTAAAGTGACTGAATAAAATAATGCAATCTCAATGATTCTCTAAAGGTCTGTGATAACGACTGCTGATTCATTATACCAATATTACGTTGGGCACTGTGCATTGTATGAGACGTACTGCATATCTAACACTTTTCGAAAGTTAGCTCTATACTGCTGCGATACTGGAAGACTTACTAGTAAAGAGTATTCAAAACGTTCCGGATTCGAGCCCAACCGTCGCCATTAAAATAATAAAAATAGCTGTTAGTATAATCACAATCACTTGAAAACTTGTCGAGGGCCAATTATCTATCAATGGCTGTATAGCCCTTCTAGACCTTGGCCGCTTTTTCAGTTTCTTAATCTATACAAAGTTGGTAGGACTCCTTGGACGGGAGATTAGTCAGTCGCAAGGTCGCAACCTACACGCAGAACAACACAAACAGAATAAACGAATACAAACATCATGCTTTGAGTGGGATTCGAACACACGATCCCAGTGTTTGAACGGGCGTAGACGGTTCATGCTTTAAGCCGCGCGGCCACTGTGACCGGCGCCCAATTATCCCTCAAATAATGGACCGTGCGCAGCATAATACCATCCAATGGCACCATGACACTCGTACAATATTCTGAAATGCGTAACACTAAACTTGGAACAAAACAAACTAAGCAGTGTTGCGGACTCCGGCGATTACTCGCGCCTGTATACAGGTTGCTAACAAATATGGCGAAGCGGGCCTTGATGATGTCCGTTGTCGTCAGAGGGGTAAACTGTAGAAATGACTTTTCCCTTCATAACATCTGCTTCGATACCAATATTGTTAGATAGTAAATGCTAAAGTTTCTGAAATCATATGGTTTATAGCCATCCGAATGGCATTTTAACACATATCCAACTACCTAAAATGACATTTCATGAGCATAGCGGAAATTATGAACTATGTATAACAGCTCGTATATGAAACGTTACTATCAACGTTTAGTTCATCACTCTTCAAGTGAAACGTTTATGTAGACCCTGTGATCTGCCGGAATCTGTAGCAAAGCCCTATAAAATAATCGTTTATTATATATATATATATATATATATATATATATACGTGTGTGTGTGAGGCACATAGTGTGTGTGTGTGTGTTGGCAGACCGTCTGATGTCTAGTAGTGTCTGACACATGGCGTTTCGTTTAACGGCCTGACTCATCGTTAGATAACATATTCGTACGCGCAGACTCTCACACTTTATGTTCACATGTCAATGTGACGGACGTATGTTTGCGATGTTCGTTTGTTTGTGTCCATAGAAGCAGATGACCTCGGAGAAAACGTTGCGATAAGGTCTTTCGTCGAATTCTTAATGGTGTCACACTTCGCAGATACGTACCTAGACAGTATAAATGGTCATAAATGAATATACATAAAATAAAAGACATGTGCCTCATCCTGTGGTTTGAAACCGTGAGTATCTCAAACCGCAGGTCCGCGAGATATCTATCTTTGGTCTATGGGGTTTAAAAAAAGACATAAATTTACACAAATACAGCGAATTATAACAACTGAAATTATGGCAATTGTGCAAATTAAAAGTCAAAAAGAGCCCAGAATTTGCCTATTGGAATTATAATCGCATAAAACAAAAAGGTGAGAAAAAAGATTGGATATTCGGGACTACTGTGCAGCTAGATTCCTCCATCTCCTAATATTCTTGACTAGTGTTTCTCAACCGCCGGGACCTCATCTAATAAAAAAAAGCATTTACCGGGACGCGGTCTCACAAAGGTTGAAAGCCCCTGTTCTAGAGGAACAAAGCGTTTCGGAAAATGCATGCTTCCGTACCCTTGTGGCGGGGGGGGGGTCGAAGGGGCCTACTCAGTCTCGTCCCTCACACAGATCTGTCACTGGTCAACCTATGAAGAGCAGAACAGAGCAGTAGTTTACTACTGGCATCCGAAACATTAGACTATTGCTCGGCTTCGATCCCCGACGGGACTCATGACCATATTTTAATTCTATGTTACGGGAATTTACAGATTAGGATGGGGGGCTTCAGATTTAACAAGAAGAGGGGTCTGTCACTGAAAATAACTTCCGCTTCCTAGGCCAAATAGTGGCCGTAGCAATAAGCACCTACTACCAAGATATAAGAAAGAATTCACCTCTACCGTACAGTAACGCATCATTAAAACGTAACTTGTTGCAATCCTAGAGAATCCCGGCACATTAATATATGTATACAATATACATATACTATATCATTAAGTTACAATACGTACAATTTCATACGCCTTCAGAAACATTCAATAGTAAGATATTGCCGATGGCCAAACAGTGCTCAACGGAGCATAACGATGCGCAGTAGTCATTCGCGTAAACCTGATATAATGTACAATAAAAAACTAACATTAGCGTAAATTATCGAGGTTCGCCCCCTCCAATGTACAGATGGATGCGCAGTAGTCTACTGCGCAAACCTAACATAACCCAATCTAACATGACATAACCTAAGCTAACATCAGCGAATGGTACTCCTGAGTTACAGGTGAATGCCCAGTAAATCATTGAGCACACGGAGAAGTGACGTCATTTACTAAGCTCCTATTTAAAGGAACGTAATATTGACGCTGATCATTCTGAGCCCTTATTTATTTGGATGATTATTGATGAACCTGAAATTTATTTCTAATTAATTCTCCGTAATTTAAATTTCAAAAGTCTTATGTTTCGATATTACCGGAAATGTATCGTGATCTGTAATATCGTATTTCATCGTCTGGGACGTGCAATACGATGTTTACGTTGAAAATTTCTAGATTTGGCAGAAACAAGAAGTCCGGAGTTATAACATTTACGATCCGTCATAAACTTAGCTCGGGTACAGGGAACCGGACGCGCCTAAAAGGACAGGTCAGAGCTTGTTACAATTGCCTGTGAATGAGGGCCAGTATGATTGGGTTGCCTCGTTCAAGCTTCCCACGGAAGATGGGATGAAATGTATATGAAAACACCATCTTTCGAATTCCCGGCGTGGGGGGGCAAGCCATTCCACAAAAGGGAGACTTTCACAATAGATTCCGAACTGAACGGACGTGACCTTGCACGCTCCGAGACATAGCCTGCCGATAGTAACTCTGTAACATACAGCACAAGAATACATTAATTTAACAGTGTGGTGAATTAGCAGGTAAATAAACGTTAATTGGCTCAACTCTTAGAAAAACGCTTTCTGCGGCATCGCTACCCTGAGACCCATGCAAACCGACCCAGCTAGTTTCCCGTACCTATACCGATCTTCCTTAGTTTGATCTGTGAGAACAACTTCCAGTGGCCATCATACACTGTCCTAAGGAAGAAACAGGTGTAGCAGGGATAACACCATTCCGACTGAGCCGATAAAAGTAAAGGCAGGTTGGAAAAGAGCGGTGTTAATATAGGACCGTCGTAACATGGAATACATCTCGAAATATGACGTTATGTACAAAATTGGGCGTATTGACCGTTTTTTCACCAATAATATCAATTTACGTTCTCATATTCCGACGTTATATTGCTACGTGATAGTTTAGAATGTGTCGAGAACGCCGCTGCCACCTCAAGAGTTTGCGAATTCCCCACGGTAATACAAATGAATCCTGAATATCACATATTATGGCATTATGCTGCCCTCCAATGACATAACGTTATGACGAAGAATCTTTATTATCAGTGAAATCGTTCCCTTCTTTCCCGTGTATGGATACGCGATCAATTCAGTGACTGCTGGGCATTTGTTTCGCCCGAATTTCCCTTCCTGGAAAGGAAGTAGAATAATATTATACACGAAAATGGGTAAAAAAAATAGGGTGAAAAATTACCGTCCTGTAATCAAACTGATATTCGAACGTTTCTGTTTCAGTCATGTTAAGAGGTTGGCTGCCCTGTCACTGTGACCTAAATATCCGGTGTACAACATCAAGGTCCGTTTCTTTCCTGGTATGAAGATGTGTTTATAAATAATAAGACGGCGTTATGTGCATGTTTATATATTTATATATATATATATATATATATATATATATATATGTGTACAAGTTTTAATTAATTAACTGCCTGAAAGTATATGTTAAAAGATTCAGTCAGATAGTGCAAATGGTAGGCTTTAATGTGTGTATTATCCTGGACCGAGTAATGGCGAGTGCACCAAATTTTACAAACATGTGTTTCCTCTGTTCCACAACGAAATCGAACTGTTTTCCCTCTGAACCATGAAACTGAAGTATGTGTGAAGAAATAATGCACCATAACGTACATTTATTGATTTCACGAAAGTAAGTGCATATAAGAATAGTGGGTGTGTAGTATGGCAATGTGTCTTTGAGGTTTTTCTTCCACTATTGTTAATAATCTCGTGTGAAGTATGTACAGTGATTTGCAAAAAATGTGTTTTAGTGAGTGAGTGAATTAGATTTCATGAGTGCATATTTGGTATGACAGAAAACAGAATGTAGGCTTGGTATGACGCCTCCGAATATTACATGTATGAGTAGGTTATTAGTGAGAATGACATTTTTTTTTTGCATTATTACAAGTACATGTAACAAGAGGGTGCAAAGTGAATTTCTAGTTCCCACTGAAGAAGTTATTTTTTGAATTTAAAACTTAGTTCTGTGTGACAGAGAGTGGTGGGTATAATGTAGTATGTTGTTTTGGTCAGAACAATATCGAGTGTAAAGTGAAGTTTAAATTCTCTAGTATGACGTTATATTTTTGTGTGTAATATATACACAGTGATGTGTAGTGAGGTTTTGTAGTTTTTTCAAGAAAGTTAAGATTTCCATTCAACCACAATGGATTCTAAAGTTTCCCCTTTTATGTACATATCTTGTTTGTATGAAGAATTCTTGCTTATAACAAGGTGGTATGATAAGTGAAACACGTGTTTTTATTGGTGCTATGCTGGAAATCCTGTTAAATGACAGTGTAGAATGTGCACAGTGGTGTTTAGAGTATGTGTTAAGGCAAGTGATTTCTAAATGAGATGTGTATTTCGGTGTGATAGAACGGATTGCATTCTTGCCATCTAATCTTCCAGGCCTATATGTGCTAGCAGGTAGCATACAGCATCAGGGAATTATTTTCTTTCCATCTATTAATGTACTTACAGAATCACATTGTTTACAGGAATGCACGAGTTATTAGAGCTGACATTCATGTAAGTGTATTTTATTGTTTAGTCTAGAATATGTATAGTGATGAGTTGTTTTTTATTTTAATACTTAGAAGAAATTTTAATGATATTTTCTTAGGTTCAGAAAGTAATCAGTGATTTCCCTATCTAATATTTGAGCAGTAGTATTGTGGGGTGGATACCTTTCATATAAAGTATATGAATATCCTTCACATATTTCGAAAATCATAATAAAGCCTATAATGGAAACATTCGGGAACTGTTGGAAATTGCAAGAGTCAATGAAGATAATTGTGATATCATGCAATCATGCAATTGTCATAATGTACACTCGCAACCTAACATTAGTGTAAAAGTGTTCTGTCTTGGAATTTGAGAGAACTGAGTCAATTGTGACGGTACAACGGAAGTTTACCACAAAGAACCATCTACGGACAAAAGAATTCGTGAATGGCACAAGAAGTTCCAACAACTTGGTTGCCTGTGCGCTGAAATCGAACAGGTCTGCCGGAGCCATCTGCCGAGACTGTCGAGTTTGTGCGAGACACTTCTGTGAGGAGCCCTCAGAAGTCAAGACACCGCGCGAGCCTCAGTCAAGTGTCTGGCACATTCTGCGCAAACGTTTTCGCGCAAAAGGATGAGGGTTACACTTATTAATTACCCTGTAGAAGGGCCGCTGTGAAAACAAATGCCATATTACATTGTTTAAACTTAAGTAATAACTTAATACACATCATAGTGCAGCAGTTATTTAATATAAGTGCAAGAAAATTGAAGGGAACGTTTTTAAAACTTGTGGAAAACTTGTAAGAATTACAGGGATCATATTTCCTTTTCTACTTTGGACATGGAACTGCATTGCAACGTGTAACTTTCTAGAGCCTTCTGAAGTCTGTGCTAAACACACTTAAGAAAAGCAAACTACTTGTTCATGAAAACTGCTCTGACTATGAAAACGAAATACCTAACGAGGGATGAGTACCGTTGAATTTTCCTTACGGTTCCTAAGAGTTTGCCCCTATTTAAAATGTAAAGCTGCACACTGTTCATTCCGTCAGCAGACTAAGTGTCAACTCTCTCTAAGCTATCACGGTTTATGGACCGTTCTTAACTTTATCACTAACAATTAGAGGGGTGTAAAAGATAATGATTTATATTGGAGGCCAGTGAAATCTGCAAAACGGGGGAATTCTCAGTTGGTATTATTCATAAAATGGCCGGTAACAGTAGCCGAGATGTCTGAGACATGTATTGGTCACAGTAGCCGAGAGGTCTAAGGCATGAATTGTCTTCGCTCGCTCGGAAGCAGGGATCGCAGGTTCGAAATCCACACAGGGCATGGATCTCTGGTATGTGTATGTGTTTATTCTGTTTGTGTTGTCCTGTGTTTAGGTAGAGGTCTGGCTACAGGCTGATCACTCGTCCAAGGCGTCCTACCGTCTGTAAAAAATGATCAATTAAACTGGAAATTAGCCCTATGCTCCAAAGTTGTAGCGAGATGAATGAATAAATATTCATTAAATATTATTATGGAGATCAAATCAAGGTCAAGACGGTCAGAGCAGCTAGAAGTGTATACAGAACTGTAGTCGGAAAAACCGAAATCCAAACCATTTGAAAGACCTAAGTGTAAACGAGAGGCTGATGCCAAAATGTATCTTAAATAAATGTATTTTGATGGTTTGGACTATACTGACCTGGCACACAGGGGCATGTTATTGTGAATACGGTAACAAATTCTCAGGTTCCGCACTAGGCAGGGAAAAAATTGATTATCTGAGCGACTGCTCGCTAATCAAAGGCTCAACTTCATGACGTTAGTTACAGCATGCTCTCTGTGGGGGTGCTTCCTAAATGCGCTTTGCTAACTGCATGTTCTCCCTGAACACAGCGTAACCACTCGTATTCTGAACGCTTACGGAAATGCTGTAGGATGTCACTAAGGCAGATTTGTAGTTCAATTGAAGTATTATCTCAACCGTAATGACGACAGGCTATGCAAAATAAACAAGCCTCAGTTCAGAATAGAAAAATGCCTTTGCCACCGCTTCGAATTAGTTGTCGCGGAAAGTGATTGACTCAACATGCGAAAGATGAATGTTCAGTTCCACTCAATTGAAGCCTAACTTGGAATTTCGTAATATTTTACTGAGCCCCAAACTTACTGTTACAGCAGTTCCACACTAAGCAGAAGCGAGCATTTGCTCAATACGATGCCCCTCTCACGTACTCTACCGTGTTTCGACAGCACTCCATAAAAGTGCACACGGAATCCACCATAAAACACACTTCGATATCATAGGAACACCATGAAGTGCCTTTTGACTTAATATGATCACAAGTATATGTGAGAAGAACTTATGAAGAGTACTTTATTTAGAACCTTCAGTACATGTGATGAAGCGTGAAAGATCTATCTAATATAGAAGATACCCATGAAGTTGATCTATTTTATTGAAATAGTAGTATGTTTCGTTTTTTGTAAGGCACATTTGTAATCTGTGTGCATTAAAGTGCGATAATGCAAAGTGCAAAAAGATAGGCGACTAAACATTTCGTGATTTGCATAGTAACAAAACAGATAAGGGCTTCATGGACACACTGGATTTGAAAACGTAACCTTCATGTCGGTTTCTGTTTGTTCTGTCCTGCGGACCTGACACGGAACGTTCATAGACATGAAATATATTCCTCAGAATACTCTTACCGACATATACAGTAGTGTTCCTGGGTGCGATTCTAATCCTCGTTGAAGTTCTTTCTCACTTATGAGAGTAAACTTGTATTTATTCAATTCAGTGCTATTTTCTCTTTAAAGTTTTCACTATCAGGAAACTTAAAGTCATACAGCTAAACTTTAGGAGCTTCTTTGGTTAATAACTTTGAGCAGACAATGTACATAAATTTTCGAGTTACAATGTTTCGTCGCTTCTTAATGAAATAAATGTCAACGTTATTTGCATTGAATATCCTTAATTCTTCGAAATGTGGTGTTGGAGAAGGATGGAGAAGATCAGTTGGACCGATTATGTGAGAAATTAAGAAGTGTTATTTAGAGTCAGTGAGCAGAGGAATATACTACACGAAATAAGAAAACGGAAGGCTAATTGGATTGGTCATATCTTACGCGGTAACTGCCTTCTAAAAGAAGTTATTGAAGGAAAGATAGAGGGGCGGATAGAAGTGACCAGAAGACGAGGAAGAAGACGTAAGAAGATGCTGGATGACCTTGAGGACAGAAGAGGATATTTTCGTTTGAAGGAGAAAGCTCTAGATCGCATCAAGTGGAGGAACTGTTTTGGAAGAGACTGTGGACCTGTAGTCTTGACAGATTACTGATGAATGAATGAATCCTTGATTAACAAAAAATTACATGTTAAGTATTACACCCACTTGTGTTTTATATTAAGCTACCATTAAACTATATTTAGTCTTTTTTAAAAAAAGAATCCATAAACACAACCTTTACTGCGTCTGATCGCAATGTGAGGACCCTCATGGTTCTACGTGCTCCTTCACATGAGCTGTTCAAAGTTACCTCCTCCAGGTCTCGCGCACGCTTCACAGAAACATCGAATAGAATCCGTGACATGAATCAATATTCTAGGTTGGTCCCTAATATCTGTCACAGCTACCAGGATGGGACTGATCCTGTAGTTCCGTAAAGGTAAAGCTATCCCTGTAACAGGCCGTGAAGGCCCATAGGGTTGTGAGACGTTGAGGCTCCCACATTTTCTAGACAACCGGCTCAAAGATGGCGGCAAGGTTGTCAGCCTTACGCGCCGGCCGCACTTTACACCCCAGGAAAATTTCTGATACTCATTTCTGTTAGAGGCTGAGTCGACCCCAGGGCCATAGTGCTGTTGGAAGGATTAGGTAAATTGAAAAAAAAATTAATGACCTTATCGAGACTTGAACCCGCGACCTTCCGGCCTCAACCAGCTACGGTATCGCGTGTCCCCTTCCCTGTAGTATTTCCGTACTAGTATAAATAGTTCCTAGGATGCATCTCTGGAGGAAAAGTGAGCACAGACCGGAACGCGGAGGCTAGACCGTCGGACGCTCACGGTCAAGCCATGTGCCGGGAAAATTGATGTTCATTCAATTACGCACTTGGCGTTAAAAGTGGGGGGGGGGCGCCGACCTGCTCAAATCAAATACATTGTGAACATTAAGGGATACGCCCACAAATAAAAGTGGAAGCGCATTTCCAAGGAAAACAGGGCAATGGAATGCACTGAGACGATTCGCTATCACATACTGGGCACTTGTGATGCCAAAATTCTTGTGTTAATTCGTACTGAACTGACGAGCGTTGCGAAACAGAATTCTTAGTGCCCATTCAGGTAGGTACTGGAGACTGTTTACTCCATTCCTTGTGAATGCTGCCACATCAGTCCACAATACATGGCAGAGCAGGTCCAGTTCATCTATAATTCTCTGTAGGATCCCTTAAACTGGCTGTAGCTTTTGTGCAAGTTGTTCATGCCACTCCTGCAGAGTATGCCAAACTGCTTCACACACGACCCTACGAACACCAGTCGATGGATTAATATGTACAACATTTAACACATCATTCTGCCACGGCCAGTGCGCGCTATTAACGTGAATGTGCCAGTTTCCCCTAGCCCGCCCTGTACCGTTGCAGACATATGTCTGTTGGGTTGCCTCCTATCTGGATACCAACGCCGGTATTCTGTCGAGACAGCGTCAGCATTTTCATCACAAAGTCGTATATGAAAGAAGCGTCTACATAAAGCTAACCCTGTAACAGGCCCATTGGGTTGTGAGACGTCGAGGCCCCCACATATTACAGACAATCGGCGAGGCTGTCAGCTTTATGCGCCGGCCGTGCTTTATCCCCAGGAAGATTCCTGATACTATTTCTGTTAGAGGCTGTGTCGATCCCAGGGCCATAGTGCGGCTGGAACCCTCGACCTTCCGGCTTGTAGCATAGTGCCTCAACAAATTGCGCTACCGCGTGCCCCCAAGTATCAGCATACTCCATTATAATATATCGTGCCATCTCGTCTCGCTGTTATCAATACTTTGGCGCCGAAGTAATGTGAATCATAAGTGAATGTAGCACGAACTCCGTCTTGTAACGTTATGAGGGCTTTACCATACATACATACATATATATACACATACATCACAAGGCCGCGCCATAGCTCAAGCGGTTACCGGCTGGCTTCCCACAGCGGAAGCCCGGATTCGAATCCGGGTGTCATGTGGGATTTGCGATGGATAAAGTGGCGCTGAGGCAGGTTTTCTCCGCGTACTTCGGTTTCCCCCGTCAATCCTCACTCCACCAATTGCTCCACAGTCACAATCATCTTTCATCTGGGGCTGGTATATTAGGCCACTAGTGACCGCAGTATCGAGTGAACTCAGTCTCACCCCACTAAGAATAAAGAATAAATACATATACACATAAAGAAACCAAAGTTTGAAACGCTGAAGTGGTGGCAAATCTGACAGCAGTTTATTTACATATTCATTCCAAATTTTCTTCTCAACAACTTCCTAAAATCTGGCCACAGGACTCTGAATCCCTATAAATGTGGCACTGACAAAGAAAGAACCATATTCCGGAAGAACTGTAGTTCCGATTGTAAATAAATACCGTATGTTTTGGTAGCTATACATACGTGTAGTTCGCACCAGTAGCACTAGACACACACTGCGCTGTTTGGCTCGCATTGTCGGCAAATTAATTCATCAGGACGCGTTGCACATTATGTTCATGATCTATCTACAAACAAAATTTTACAAGCTGCGATGTACGATTTGTCTCCTTGACGTACACTTGATGACGACAGCTGTAAGATGGGACTTTTCTTTCAGACGTGCGATTCACCTTTCACATGTGCACTTGATGAAGCAAACTGCAAAATGTGACCCTTCTCCCAAAGGTGTGCTCACCCAGATATACATCTGATTAACCAGAATGTACGGCATGAGTCAGATCCCAAATCTACACTTGGGGAAGGAAGTCCCATTGTGTGGCTTCCTTCCGAGCTACAAGTTTCAATGTGTGACCTTTCTCTCAAACGTAACACATTACACAGCGTGTGACTCACCTCCCATATGAGCTTGAAATCCTGCCGCTCTACCCTGAGCAGCTCGCATGTCGACCGCGTGACCACTGTGCTGTCCCGCGGCAAGTCGTGCAAGATAGAATCCCCAAACGTGGCGCCCACTCCCAGACTGCATAATGTTACTGATGTCTGGAAAACAGAGACAACAGAAGAGATCAGCTGAAATTTCAGCGCGCTTCGTTTTGGTTTTGAAAGCAGGTTATCGAGATTCACAGTGACAATGACACTAATGTTCGGTCTTAGGAAGTTCCCGTTTCGAGATTTAGAGGGACATGCTTCGTTGTTTTCCTCAATATGCCAAGATAAATAATGAATATAAATACTAGTAATCAGTTATGTGCACACATTTTATAAATATAAGTAAATTATAAATATTTGAAAGTAAACCACAAATTTTTAGAAAGTCTCAATTTTTACTAATAGCTCTAAATCTGTCAAACAATAAATAATCTAAAATAAAACAATTGAATAGTTGCCCGATGTAAAGGGATGCATTAGAATATATTGGAAGTATGTTTCTGTCTACATCTGTCTGGGCACATGTACTGTTCCGTCCCAGGGATGAGGACGAATCAGACTGCTGCTCTGCTTTAAAAATATTTAGTAAGTAGAAAAAAAATTAAGATTTCAGAATGGGTGCCCCTGGTCATGTTCTGCGCCTAGATACATGAATAAATATTTATTTGGTTTGTTTTAAGATTGCACTTCAATGGAGAATACTTATATAACTCCAAAAGAATTAGTATACCAATATCACATTACAAACGAATTACGTTCAACCTTTATTTCAGTAAAGATGTTATTCGATGATGTACTTTACCTATATGTGCATTTCCACCTTGTTTCATGAGCTTATGTTGAAGATTTTGTCGAAATTTAATAAACATCGCATAAGATAAATTTCGAGACAACCATCCCCAGTCACAATAAAGATAGATCAAAAACAACTGGAGAATGTGAAATGTTTTAAATATTTGGGTAGCTTGTTAACAGATGATGGAAGGTGTACTTGTGAAATTAAATCTAGGATTGCCATGGCAAAAGCTGCATTTAGCAAGAAGAAGAATCTTTTTACCAGCAAATTGGACTTAAATTTGAGAAAAAAACTAGTGAAATGCTACGTTTGGAGCTTCGCTTTGTATGGGGCTGAAACTTCGACACTTAGGGCAGTAGATCAGAAACACCTGGAAAGCTTCGAAATGTGGTGTTAGAAAAGGATAGAGAAGATCAATTGTACCGATTATGTGAGAAATGAAGAAGTGTTATTTAGAGTCAGTGAGCAGAGGAATATCCTACACGAAATAATAAAATGGAAGGCTAATTGGATTGGTCATATCTTACGCAGTAACTGCCTTCCAAAAGAAGCTATTGAAAGAAAGATAGAGGGGCGGATAGAAGTGACCAGAAGACGAGGAAGAAGACGTAAGAAGATGCTGGATGACCTCGGGGACAGAAGAGGATATTCTCATTTGAAGGAGAAAGCTCTAGATCGCAGCAAGTGGAGGAACTGTTTTGGAAGAGACTGTGGACCTGTTGTCTTGACAGATTACTGATGGATGAATGAAGATAAACTCATGCAGTTTCGTGACATAACTACCGGTGACACGATACTTTTAACTGACCACGAAACTAAACATGTGTTTCGCAACTACTTTCAGCATTTTCCATACCTGTCTCTTACGTGGTTATCTGTGAAGGACGTAAAATTATTCTGAAGCATATACTTAGTTCTGTGACGAATTCAGAGCGTCGTAAATTCCTTCTCCTAGCAAGTTCTGGAAAGTGAGGAAATCGGGAAGAATCTCGTTGGCTACCATACTGTGAGACAGAACATGACTTCTGCAATTGCTGAAGAAGCAGTGGTCCCTTAAGAGTCAGTTTGATACGAGGCTCTAAAAACGTATGTTTGGTTGACCCAAATAAAGTGCTGTAAGGCCCAGCGCATATAAAACTGGACATGATAAAGCAGTTTGTGAAGGCGATGGATAAGATTAGTGGCTGTTTCGAGTACATTTGCAACAAATTCACAACTCTCGGGCATGAAAACGTTAAAGAAGTTCTCATTAAGCCTAAAATCAGGAAGCTGATTGGGCTTAAAAACGGTATTCGCAACTTCTTAGGGAAAATAATGTTACGAATTACAAAACGATTATTGAAAACAAGATCAAGAATTTTCAAAAGGTGGGCCTTAATACGACTTTCAAGGTTCATCTCTTACAGTCTCATTTGGAATGCTTTTTAGTTGAAAATCTCGATAGTTTTAGTGGTGATCAAACGAAAGTAATTCACCTGAACGTAAAAGAAATCGAGAAGGAATATTACGCAAAGGCAAATGTCAAAATGATAGCAAATTACCGCTATTCACTGAAAAGAGAGATGTTCTTCATTATAATCCGATTCGTTTTGGTGTTTTAGAAGATTAAAACAATGGTCTGTTCATTAGGACACAATAAATAAATATAATCAGACCACAGAAAATGCATTTTCAATGCTCCTAATCTATGAAAAATTATGATGTCATGGTAAAAGACGAATGACGCCTTCGAGATCAGCGTAGCAATGTTACCGAAACTGATTCATTAGAATGAAAACAAGTCTTGTCAAATTTAAATTCGAAGACCAGTTTCACTAGCGCACTCCCTCAGGCTCGCACTTGTCGTTTGCCTTCTTTTTCAAGAAAAATTCAGCCAATCAAATCATGAAAATATATGTATGAAACACAACACTAAGATATTATGATTTGGAACTGCCACTGCCACAATCTCACACGCATAAAATGAACTGTCACTGCCACAATCTCACATGCATAAAATTAACTGTCACTGCCACAATCTCACATGCATAAAGTGAACTCTTTGGAGTAGAGTCCTTCTCAAGAAGCTAACTGTCGTTTGGCTACTCAAGAAATGCGCCGTGAATTAAGGAGACTGAAGTTTCTTTACGATGTTCGCTACAGCCTGCCACTGGACCATGTTCTGAACCAGATGAATCTGGCCTATATCCTGTCATTCCTTTAAGCTCGAATTTAACATTACTCTGTAAACACTGAGGTCTTCACTGCGACGACAATGAAGATCCCTGTCTTCAGGAATGTTATGCAGTGTAGTCTGGCAGTGGTGTCAATGTTTCGGAGGAAACTGCTGCCTCCATCGACGCCGAAGTTTCTTACTTCTGGCTTCCCGACCCAAATGTTGCAGGCTTTACCATTCCCTTCGCCAATGCTACAAGTCCCGCTAATCTCATTCCACTTTGGTTTGATCATATTAACAGCATCACTCGAAGAGTACTGTGACATGACGCATGCAGGCCGGAATAATTAAGCCAGAGGAAACGTCCATTGCTAGACAACGGCTAGGTAAACAGTTTCTGCGGCAGCGGATACGCAAACAAAAATTGAAGGATTGTTGGGAGTTATATGTTCTGTTCGGTCCGTCCGAAGTGGTAATAAAATAAGGAAGCTACTGAGCTGGTGTTCAGTTGACAGTCGGGCTGTGAAGAGAAGATTCTACGTGTGCTGTAATTCAGTGAGGCTGTTATAGATCCTGTATTAAAATCCGTTGCCAGGAAACGGATAATGGAGACTGTAATAGACTGAGGACACAAGTGTGCGTAACAGTGAACTATGAAGTGTGGAGATTAGCGATATCGTCATAATTACTTGTAGTTCCGAATTGTGTCAATAAATCCGTTATCCAGTTCACGTCCCGTCTATAGTCAGATCACTAAATCGTGACAGTATAAACTGTGAGGCTCATTATTATGTAATTTTTTCTNTTTTTTCTCCCCCCCCCCCCCAGTTTCAAATATTTGCTTTATCATGAATTCCCTGCTGTCAAGGAAACAAAATCTGCATAATAGTCATCATATAGCTTCTCCATTGTGTTCTGTGCTGAGCCAGTTAAACTCAGGTCACATCTTTACAAGCTTTTCGTATAATATCTTTATTACTCTTCCATCTGAGTCTCTCTCACAAGTTCTTCCTTCTTACAAAATTTCCAAAATGTTATGTGCATTCCTTAGTCCCCTTATGACTGGTTACTTCATTCTTCGTGATTTAATGATCATGAAAATAGCTGGTACGTCATTAGAACGCCGATTTTTTAGATGACCCCTAGATATGTAGGCCAGCTAAAAATATTTTGTCCTATCTGAGAAATGGGCGTAGGGCTAACGCTCAACACTTCAAACAAGAGCGCAAAAATTCTGACACACTCACTGTATTTTGTTCCTTTATCTCTAAATCCGATGGACTTTTCGGGGAAAAGTGTGCTGTGTTTTGTGTTTCTCTGCAAATTTTATTCGAAACATTTTCAACTCTGATGAAAACATGGCGAGTTATTCACCATTTCGATGCAGAAAATACGGTAGGTCTTGGTGCAAAATGTCCATTGTTGTTGTACGATCTTAAATACCACTGGATCATACCCCAAAAATTTAGTAAAATTCTACAATATCAAATGTTATTGAAGCCCGTTATGCTACTTTTGACTTGCTACCTTCGGGTATCGGCTGGGGAGACAGTGGAACGCGAACTGGCGCATTTTTGCAGAATTTCGTTGCAAACTACTCTATTGCTAATCTTCTCATCGTGGCATGGGGCGAGATGGCTTCCAAGATCTAGAGGGCAGTTGCGGAAATACTAAACAGGAGCGGGAAGCCGACGATGGTGGTCCTCTAGTTTGGGGTTTGGAAGGGGTTTAAGAACACCTCAGTGGAGGAAACACAAATAATAAAATATTACACATGGCCTCAGGTTTCCGTGGATTCTTATACAGAAGGAAATTTCTTGGTTTGCTCAGTGATTTTCATCTTCTTAGGAAAAACTTTGTACCATGGATTTCGTTACGTTACGAATTCTTCCTCTCAGAACTAGAAACTGTTTCAAACAGCATAACTCTGTAGGAAATGGAGTAAATGTTACCGCCCACTTTAGATGGACTGCCTATAGTGAGTCAAAGATACATTCGTTTGCTCAGTATTTTCGCCAGCTACTACGTTCCCTTTCAGTTTGCTAACATACGTGGTACTTCGTGTTGTCAACGTAGCTACTTCAATTCTGACAGCACATCCGTTGCCGAGTAACGGGGTGATTGATTGCTTCTGCAGTCCAACAGGTAGAGGGAGCAGTAAGACTGTTGGAGACCCAGACTCCCTGGGAGTCACAAGCTGCTGTGGGCAGGGATGCGCAGATCTCTTGCTCATTGTTATCAGTATTATCATTACTGCTATCGTTGCTTTATTTATCAACGTTCTGAACTGCTCATATACAAGTATTGTTGTGTGTACTTCCTTGGAAGAGCGATGTTCCAAGACGACCCCCCACCCTTCCGTAGAAAAGACCTGAATTTATTTTCAGTATACTGCAAGTTTTGATGAAATCTGATATTAAATTACCGTATTTACGCATGTATAGGCCGCACATTTTTTGCCAAAAATTCAAGAGGAAAACTGGGGCGCGGCTTATATTCGAAATCACACTTCATTTAAAAAAATATATATATTCATAATTAGTAATACAGGGTGTTCTACTCCTGAAATAATATTCCAAGAAAATTATTTTTTCTATAATTTCTGTCTGAAAATTGTGCTGCGGCCTATACACGCACGCGGCCTATACATGAGTAAATACGGTACCTTATTAAAATTAATAATGTATTCAGTCTACATCAAATTTTCACTAAATTATTTTAAATGATAATGGTCTGCGTTAGTTTGAATTGCCACTGAACACGGTCCCCACACCCTTCAGTCTGAATGTGTGCCCTGCATAAAAGTGGCCAAGTTACAAAGTTCTGCCGCCACCTGGAATTACAGTAATTACATTCTGTCTCGCAGTATAATGCTACCTGAAGGTAACATTAGGGCCAAAACCCAAAACGTCGTGTATATCATCAGTTAATGGACAATGTCCAACACATTTGCAGTCTTCTGGGTAATGACATCCTGTAGTCTAACGGATGGATACTAACGTTTCGGAGAAGCATATGTGTACAGACTTTACCTTCAGGTGGAGCCACCTGCAAGACGCATGGTGTCAAAACCCAGAACACCACAATACGAATCTTCACTGCCGTGGAAACCTCATATATTATGTAAATCCAACCAAATACTGTATTAATGTAATAACAAATCTGAATTTTATTAGAGAACATGGGGAAAGGGTGGAATCTTGACCCGATTACATGAAACTTCATACTTTTGTGCATAAATATGCATATCATGTCTTACTCCATAGTTTAAAATATCCATTTCGAGTCCGAGAATTTCAAAAGCGAAATGCTGTAAAATAAATTGATCGACGATGGATGAATGGCGTATGAGAACACGTTAATCATAAAGAAATAGAAATATCTACAAAAAGCAACGACAGAAAGGAAATAAAAAAAGTTTTTTTAATTACGAGTATATGCTTACATACAAGTAAAATGAAGAAAAATAAGCCATAAAAAGGAAATAAAACGCGATAAAATAAATTAAGGAAACAAAATTAGTAGAGGAAGACAAACGAGAGAGAAGAAAGAAAAAGAAATTGGAATAGGAAGCCAGTAAAATGAAAATGACAAAGAACATGAAAGAAAAATAAACTCCTGTCGCGCTCTGAAGCCACAATTGGGGAACCATTTTCTGTATGACAAATTTGCATTGAAGAGAGCCTACAATTAACTTGAATTGTGTAGAGAAAGATGATTAGTATAATCGACCCGGCCTAAGGGTCGACCGTCCACTCTTGCTCCGTAAAGTGGGGCTACAGCGAAGCGGCCGACCGGACGCCCATAAAATTGTACAGTGTACTCTAGTTTAACACGTTTTACAGAGTATCCACAAAATTTGCTCGGTGTTTCAAAATGTTATATTTTCTTTTCCGTTGTTTACCGTACACCATGCAACGTTTATAATTACTGGCTTGCTGGACTTTGTACATCGTTCGGTATTCTAAAAACTAGAAAACACAACACTTCGGAAACTGGATCTGTTTCCGTCCTCAGGTGAGGAGGGAGACACATACTCTGTTGGGTCCCTTAGAAACAGTCAACCTCAATCACCCAGTAATTCTGTATGTTATACAACATCGTCAGAACCATTTAGGATCTACCGTGCAACATTTCAAGATTTAAAATTCGATCATGTAGTGGAGTGACTAATTTTTAAGAGAACTGAATTTTAAATCTTGATATGTTGCATGATGAGCGGTAAACAACTGAAAATGAATTCTAATACCAACTGCAACAGGATACTAAGGCAGAACATTGTACTAACTTTTTTTTAAACATGACACATAACTAAATGAAACAAAACCTATAACGAAGATATGAACTTAGATTTTGGGTTAGTAATGTCGCACACGCAAACCACTTGTAATTTGGTATACGTCGAAACGACATGTCTGTGTTCGGACACCTTTATTTCCTCGCGACTTCCACAATGGGGAGCATTTAACTTGATATGCTGGAAATAAAAGGAAGTTTATGCTTTCCACACGTTTGGGCACAGCCCTATTTAGCAATCTGCTCCAGCTGTTCTGAACTTTAATATTGATGGACGGCGAGATGTAACCATGTTTCACGGGTCCCCGGGTTTAACGTCCCTAGATTTCCTTTTGCTTTAGACTAAGTACCAAGTGCAGCGTATGGAGGGTTCTCAAACACAAGACTGAGGTAGCCATAGTAACCATAAAGCCAGTTATGCTCGAATGTATTTCCTACTCGACATCTTCCGTACTGTCACGTGTAGGGGGTTACGTGTGACGAAGAAAATGGGGTTCCGGATCGAATGATTGCATTTACTGACACTTCGGTTACAATCTCTCTTAATTATAATTAATACGGCGCTATCGCTGATTTACACACTTTGCAGTTCTCCGTTACACACGCACTAGGATTCTCCGTCTTCACTAGTCGTCTCCTGGCAAGGGAATTAAAACAGTCTCACTGTAACTAAATTTTCAATTCACAAGTTAAGTCTTCACAGGCCGACTTCTAATACTTTAACTATGAACTTCCCTTGGCTATGTCCTACCGACAGCTGAACTCTCAAATGCTTCGGTTAGTCAAATTCAAAGTCAAAGTCAGAGTCACATTGCGACTGACGGTCGGTCGTCTTAGGTATTTAATACTGTTTGACAGTTGTGGTCTTGTTTTTTTGGGGGGGGGGCACCCTCTCTGGCGAGAGTACGGGTGTCTTTTGTATATGCTGCTGGCCTTTCCAGTGAAGTCTTTCTCGGGTCCGAGTCCCTTGGAACTCGGTACCATATTTTACTGTTTCAGAATTGAGACTTCCCTTTTCCTCGCCTCCTACGACTCGCAGGGTCACGGTGGAGGTATTCGACCCTCCACTATTGTCAGAATTATTGTCTAACCTAGCAAGTTGTTGTAGCATGGCCCACAGAGAACAGTTTCCATTGTTGCATGTGCACGGGAACATGTTTACCGAGCTGCTGCCTAGCAAGGCTTTGATCACATCCGTTGCATTAAAAAAAGAAAATGCACGTGCAAATTCTACTAATGCACATTCTATGAATGTGTCGTTATTAATTGTTTTGTTATATTATGTATAGCGGTTGGAATACAATACTTTGAAACACGGAAAATATTTTGTGAACATTTTTTTTTGCAACCTACGAATTCTATATATTTCCGGTATATTTAAAAGTAAAATATCGAAGTCCACCCAACTCTTCAAGAAACGAGGTACAGTTAAATGACGGAAATGTCCTATCGCCTGAGGTGTATAGGAATAAAAATATTTTCAAATAAAATATTCCACGGGTGGTCATCATTTATGTATAAGACGTTCCGCTTCCATCTAGCATACTAACTTAACGCGTCCTTAGAATGGCTGTCACGACTTCCCAAGAATTGTATCCCCCACTCAAATAGAAATATATGGGCACTAAAGAAAAATTAACTTTAAGCAATTCAATGACCCAATATTACGAAGGTGGCATTTGCGAACGCATTTCTCAAGAAGAGAAGACACATTTTAAAAACAGAAATACTTCATTACACAACAGTGGTTTCTCTACTTTATGTAACGGAGTCCCCTCAGCTTACCAAAGATTTCATCGCGGACCCCATTTGTAGCTTTATTTGTTTGTGTGTGTTTTTTTAAGACCAGCTTAATCCGACTCTCATTTCTAAAATCAACACATTTTTCGCTCCTTCAGTGTAGACTCCCACTCTATGTTATTTTCCTCTAGAATACATCGTATTGTAAATTGTATTGAGAACTTCCATCGACGTATCTTTGACATAAATAAAAAAATCCGTGGCCTGTAGTCCGCAAGGGAACTATACCGACCGAGCGACCTCCGCTTGTCGGCAAAGTTAGCGCCAACTTTAGCGAATAGAGGGTGTCACGTGGTCAGCGCAACGGATCCCCGCGGCCATTAATCTCAGTTCTGTAGACCGGAGCCGCTATTTCCTTGAAATAGCTCCTCAATTATCCTCGTGGACCCCGTTCCAGATCAAATACTACTCAGAAAATATGGTAGCGCCGGGAATTGAACCCGGAACCTCTGGATATGTAAACAGGAACTCTGACCACTAGACCACAGAGGCGGACAATCTGATCTTACAAAAACACACACACACAAAATAACAGACGATGGACAAAGTCGAAAAACCTAGTAATCCTGAGTGACGTTCATCATCGTCAGAACTCTTCAGATGGTATCGAAATATTGAAAAATCTAAATAAACGTTATAAATATAAGTTAATGAGTTATATATTTGGTTTGGTCTGTGCATATGGACATTTAATTGAATTTAAACAAATTGTCACCGCTCTAGTCCACATTAAGCCGGGTTTGTATATTGCAGAAATTCTGTAACATTTTTTGTGTGGTGTAAGAAATTCAAACATGTCTACCAAAAAAAATTTAGGAACTAAACCCAACACATTCATATTTACTATTTCAGACGTTCGTAAACAAGAACAACTAAAGAATAAAGATAGGTCGAATTGCTGTTTTCAAACATACTGCTGTTCTGTTTCCTGTCAAAATAAAATTTAGGTTCCCTACACGTGTAGCTTAACCGATTGTTGCCTTTATAAAGCAATAACTTGCTCCTATGAATATGGAACAGTTATGTCAGGCTTACTTGCTAGCTCATATCCCTTCACTCTGAGTCATATTAATCACCATAATCTATACTACTACTATGATCAAACTTGTTTCGGCATTGGATATTAAAGATACCAATCATAATATTAAATCAAGTTAATTTATAACTTTAATTTGTACATTAATTCTTGTTATTTTTGGGGGTACTCAGCACGCGGTAGCGTAGTTGGTTGAGGCACTATGCTACAAGCCGGAAGGTCGCGGGTTTCTCATTATGTTTACGTGATCATTTGTTTTATGACTTAAAATTAAAAAGAAATAGAAAGCAATTTTATACATAATAAGAAATAAAAAGGCTATTCGAACTTCCCACGATTTTCCTCAGTCCTCAGTATCGTGATACTGTCTCATATTGGTGTACCACAGCTTCTTTTTCTTTCCTTTATAATTCATTATTCACTAGCCATCCTGCCAACTGACGTCACACAGCCTGTTACTGACAGCGGAGTTAAAGACGAGGCAAACGCCTAATTATTGTTTTCCGTTTCTGAGATATGCCACTTTCAAAAATGAGCAACACTTGAAAAATCTGATGAAGTTGGATCTGGGCCAACTGCATACAAAGGAATATAACAGGTCGATACGGACTCATGTAAGATTCGACAGTATGACCATCAGCGCACGAGTCCAGCGACCTAACCGAACATTGCATTTTAATTGCGGATTATAAGGGAAACCTAAATACTGGAGTTTAACAGCACAAGATTTGTAGGAATGGAAGTTTGTACATTAGAACAGTACGCTTTATTAGTTATGGTAAAGGCAAAGCTATCCCTGTAACAGGCCGTGGAGGTCCATGGGGTTGTGAGACGTCGACGCTCCCACATTTTCTCTAGACAATCGGCTAACAGATGGCGGTAAGTTTGTCAGCCTTACGCGCCGGCCGTTCTTTACCCCCAGGAAGATTCCTGATACTATTTCTGTTAGAGGCCGTGTCGATCCCAGGGCCATAGTGCCGCTGGAAGTATTAGGTACATTGAAAAATCCACCTCATCGGGACTCGAACCCGCGACCTTCCGGTTTGTAGCATAGTGCCTCAACCAACTACGCTATTACGTGCCCTTTATTAGTTATGACATTTCCTTTTTGTTTGTGTCTTGATTGGCACTATGCTTCTTTCTTTTTCTTTTTTTGTGCTTCCTATAACCGAGTACAGAATTAGTGCACACAGCAGGACACAAAATTCTTGCATAAGCTGTGCGCAAACACGCGTTTGAAGGCGCGTCCACATTACTCGTGCTCGTGCCCGTCGGGAGATTCGTCTGGCTTTTACTTGTGCTCGTAAATCTTCGTCCACACTACTTCAGTTGCTCGCCAGGCTTCGGCGCGTGAGGATCCGTATATTTACTCGTAGTGTGTATAGGCTGTAGTCGTATTTTAATTTATTGGCTGTAATTTTTAAATTTAAAATTTGCTTGTTTCGTGACTTGTCATATCCTCCACATTACTCGCGAGCACAAGCACGAGCACGAGTAATGTGGAGGCGCCTTAAGAGTACCAGTTATAGAAGGTTGTTTACTTTTAATATACTGAAGTAATTGACTTTCTGGTTCATGAGCTGGTAAAGCGGTCGAGAAAATGATTACGAGATCGACCTATCATGCTAGGTACCCAATTAATACCTTCCTTGGAGGCTAATTGCGTTATAGTGAGTGAGTAGTGTACATGTGATGTGGTTGCTCATGTAGCTGTAAGAACGTGATTTCAAGTCATCATCTCCTCCTCCTCCTCCTTCATGGCTAGGGCCATGCGTGGTCTGTTCCGTCCTCTTGAGGAGTGCGCTGTGCCTTCCATCTTAACTGTGTCACGTCTTCTGTTTCGTTTTCTTTTGGGGCTGTGTGTTAGAATTTTCCTCGGAATCCGTCTGTCTTCCACCCCTCGCACGTGATACTTCCATTGTGAAGCCTAGTCATAATCCTCAAACAACGATATTGGTGACAGGTCTTAGGTCCGGGAGCGCTATTGTGGAGTCATCTATGGTGAACTACTAAAACTGCGGAACACATATTTTCCAAGAAGAATTTATAGTGCAGTATCATGAAATACGGTTCGATACGAAATGGCTAGGTTTGCCCTATTTAACAATAATTGTACTGATGTGAGAAATTGTGGGATACAATACGAGATTGAATGGGATATTTTTGTACTGATGAGCTTGAAACGGAGTGATGAGAGGCGGCGCATTGCATACAGGTATACCGTAAACCTCTCAAGCAACGGCGGAAATATAAACTTAATTATTAATAATTGCAGTTGTAGTTCAAGGTGACAATGGTAGAGACAGCTTTCGTTCTGAAAACCATCTACGGTTGTCTGTAATGATGGAAAAGAATAACTTTTTTCACATCATGAGTGTTTGAACGATTTCTGCATTTTTTGGGGAAATACCGTAAGCCCGATTTTCTTTGTGTGGGGACTGGTGCGTCACGTGCTGCTGTCACTGACGCAAGTATTCGCCACGTCGAGCTCTGCCATGCAGCAATTTAAGTGTCTTAAAAATATGGCCGAAAATTGCAACGAAACCTCTCAAGCCTATATTCCATACCTGGCTCCACCTGTGTCCATCCTTCTGGAGAGCCGAACAGATGTAAGCCAGTTACTGCGGACGGACAGCGATAGAAGAAATGGATATCATCTCAGGCTGACAGAGAAACGTAAAGTTGGTAAAGTTGTCCCTGTGCTTAACTAATTAAGCACTACGCCATGAAGACGTATGGGGGAGATTTACTTCAACACGATCACTTTCTGTCCGATCTCCACACCTTTCAGATCCAAGTGAGTGGGCTAGATTTAGAACTTGTAAAGTGGAGACAACTCAAACACAAAAATAGGCGGATAAGATGACCACATACTTGTCAATGTATGGTGTAGCCTCTCAACGAAAGAACTAATACCAGAACAAATTCCCTCAACTGGAATAACAGGATAATTGCTTCTCTTCCCCGGCGCAGAAGAGGGGCAGGGAACTTACCAGATTTTGGATATACACAGTGGTGAAGACTCGCAGTCTACTAGGTTACGATACCGTGTTCTCTAGTAGGTGGGTACCAGCGTGTTAGAATAACATGCTGCATCCACATTCCAGCGTGGAGGCGGCGTCCAATAATTCCACCGTAGCCCTGCGAGTCGTAGGAGGCGACGAAAAGGGAACCCAGTGCATGGGGGTATAACCGGGCCACCCTGTTTCTGGGGGGATATAAATACAGGTACCTGGCCCTCTAGGTTGTGGGAGTCTTTAATCTGAGGCTGTAAAATGTGGTCATGAGTCCCGCGGGACTCGAACCTGAGAATAACTGCGCTGGCGAGGCCCGGCAGCAACTGTGAACGACAGACCCATCCTCTCGTCAGAAAGAATGTTACACAAGGAATATAACCGCAAATGTTCAATTGGAAAATAAAAATTCAGGTCGTGGGTCTCAAGGGGCTTGTCGCCAAGACAAACTGATTGGCGGCAAACCAACATACATAAAGTAACTCTGACTCTGACATTCAAGACAAAGGTGGAAGCAGTACATTCCTCTGACAAGTTCATTCTCACCTGTCATATTCCAGAATACCACAATACTTAACAGTCTTCCACATCTGTGACAGCATTTTCCTCAGTTCCTCTTCCTTTTCATTCGACCTGGCAACTGCGTGCAGCACGGCACTGCCCGCATTAAACTCGGAGCAGGGCCGCGATCTGTCTGTGGGCTTTGCTGAGGAGCACACAGTGGTCCCCAGCAGTGCTATGAGGCCGTCAGTTCTGAACCGAGATTTCACGACTGACTCTGCATTTTGCCGGATTCAGACATAGATGTTAGGTTACTCGTTAATTTGTAATGTGCCTTAACGGGTCATGCAAGCGCCATTGCTTAAAGCAGACAGAACCAAACCTCATAAGCTCTAACTAAACATCAGGCGTGAGCTTTGAGGTTTTCATGGCGATGGGTATTTAGGTTGAACTTTTCTACAATATGACATCGAGTACACTCGCATTTGTTCACCAATGTTCCTGATCTTCAGACAAAAGTTAACTGGTTTCTGCTTAACTTCTGTAAGCCTATGAAGTTTATTCGGGGTCGATTTCGCTTTTCTTTTTCAAACTCAATGCTGGTGGCACTGAAAAGAATGGTGGATATAAAGAGTCTGAACCTTTCGCCATTTACACTTCTTAGTTGTCACACTGTCTTTCTAGTACAGGTAAAGGCCGCGCCATAGCTCAAGCGGTTAGTCGCTGGTTTCCCATAGCGGCGGCCCGGGTTCCATCACGGGTCTGGTCAAGTGGGATTTGTGGTGGACAAAGTGGCGCTGGGGCAGGTTTTCTCCGAGTACTTCGGTTTCCCCTGCCAATCTTCATTCCACCAATTGCTCCACAATCACCCTCACCTATCATCTGGGGCTGGTACAATAGGCCAGAAGTGGCCGCAGTACAAGGGACTTAGTCCCACCCCACTAGCAATAAAAAAATAGTACAGGTAAATAATACTGCGACGATCACAGTGGCACATCCACTGTCCTATATGACTTCATAGCGTAGTGCTTAATTAGCTAAGCACAGGGACAACTTTACCGTTACGCTAGAGGAGGAGGAGGGTGGGACGGACCTTCGCACATTTCACTAACACATGTACATCCTACGGAGCGCCCTTGAAGAGATATCTGCACTGCAATTTGGGTGCTAATTACTTACGCTTGACGTCTGTAGTTTCTTATCTTCACACACGTCATCGCAACCTTCAGAACACAGTTCACGTGGGGCAGGCCGTAGAAATACAAGAAGTTCTGGGAATAACTAATCGTCTATTTTCCTCTGATACGACACGGACAGCATAGAAAACAACGTTCCAACAATCCCTCGTTGCCACACATAAGTCTTTACCTAGCTGTTACCTAGCAAAGGCAGGGAGATACACAGGCCCACGGACTCTCCTTTTGATTCAGATACGGAACGCAAAGAAATGACGCGTCCAACAGTTCTACTGTTGCGTGTATTCGTTGCCCCGGGAACGTGCCTATCCTGCCGCTGCCTAACACTGAGACGAGGCATACACTTAACCGAGCCGTTGCAACCTAGCAACGAAAGGAGGATACACATACAGACACACAGACTGAGAGGAGGGATTTATGATGTACGCCGTTGAGATGGGTTCATTTGCCATGACATATGTACCACGTTTCATAAAGACTGGTTCAGCCATTCAAAAGTTGAGAGAAGGTAGATGGCCAGATAGTATGGAGTTCGCATAAGCCTACATTAGGAAAGTAGGTTACATCTCCGCTACAAATGGCCTGCTTAATGCTGTTTATTGTGAGGGCAGTAGGAAACACAGACACACTTTGTGGGCAGAATGCAGGTGATAGATACAGAAACACTGGGCTTTGAAGGGTGACGTACGCAATGACAACCTCCATCTTATCCATACTGACTAACCATTCGTGGTTACTTCCCGTCCTCACTTGACCTGTGTAGTCTATGTATTTATATTTGAAAAAGTATTATCCAATCAATCGACCAACCAAAGGACAATGTTTCCAGTGTTTTATTTTTCCGGGTTTAAACAATGTCCCGAACCTGCAGGAACACATTGCTGGATGTTATAACTGCGATCTTCTAGGATGCAAGACTGTGTAGTTCTGTAGGTTGTCACCTACCCTGAAAATGGAGACAGCAGGTCCTTCCAAAATGTTCAGTGATTCAGTATTGAGGGGGTGGGTTTCCCCATGCACCGTGACTGATAGCCTATTGTACATCCCCCTTTTAATTTCTACCGTCTCCATCCCCTATCGATACTGGTGCTCGCTATCAGCCCCTTTCTGCCAGCAAGGTTTCTACCCTCTACTTGGCAGTGGTATCTAATAGTTAGTCCCTTTCTGTCAACGAGGTCGTCCCTCCTCTGGCAGTGGTACCTAATACTTCCCCATCTATCGGAGGCATTGGAAACTATTTGCGCGGAAAACTTTTTGGCCTAATTTAGCTCAGAGGCCTCCTAGAGACATGAGGTTCTTTTACGTGGAGTAAATCTACGACACGGGACCCACGGCTTAAAGTCCCTCCCGGAGGACTTGTTCTCCGAATTTTTCCGCCCTTAAAAATTCCACGACCTCCGCCGGGTTTGAACCCGCGTACCTTGAGTCATGAGGTGGGAACGTTACCCCTAGACTACGGAGGCCGCTTTCCAAAATGTCAGTAAATATAGCTCAATCTGCATGGCGTCACATCCAAGAAAATCGCAGTCTAAATGCTCACAATACTCAGACATTATGGGATGATCTTTTCCGTTGTACTTTCAAATTGTTACTTGAGGCGCAGGTCTCTACGCGCAATAAGAGGCCAGTAATTAATACAATCCGAAAACCACAAGTTTCTAAAATGCCAAACATCATAATCAAGCAGATCTTTCTATTTGACATTTATGGAAGGAGTCTTAATAAGAGGTTGAAGGCGGTGCCATAGCTCAGGTGGTTAGTCGCCGGCTTCCCGGGTTCGAGCCCAGGCCAGGTCATGTGGGATTTGTGGTGGACAGAATGACACTGGGGCAGGTTTTCTCAGAGTACTCCTGTTTCCTCTTCCAGTTTTCATTCCACCGACTACTCCACATTCATGATCATCTATCATCCGGGACTGGTACAATAGGCCAATTAGTGGCTGACGTACCAAGTGGACTCATTCTCACCCCACCCCAAGGAACTAAAGAAACAAAAAGAAAACTAACAAGAGGTCACGAACTGGAGACCAATTATGTGTTCATTACTTCAATCAGTGCCGTTCAAATCCGTTCCTAGGAGTTTAAAAGTGTATACAGGAGGTCTCTCTCTCCGTTATAAAATATTCTTAACTCACTTCATTCGAAAAGGTCTGAGGCATATGAATCAGTTATTAGTAGATTAATTGGTCACAAGGAAGACTTTTGAACCTACAGTAAGAACTGACAGCACTGTACGATTCACTGTCGAGGTCACTGTATACAGCTTGTAGCTGAGAATACGAAAAGATCCTGGGGTAGATATATATTAGGCTCAGCCTGTGGAAGAAAAAGGTTTCTTTGTGCTCAACTCAGCACTATGCCGTAAAAACATATGGGGAAATGGATGTGTATCTCCACTCAGTCTTAGGATCGGCACTATATGGAGGTGAGCAGGCATAATAAGAATTATATGTGATATTTCTATTGACACAACGTGATATACAATCAACAATAATTATATACTTATTTTCATTCAACTATATGTTTCGGCCTAACTGCCCATCTTCAGACTATAATAATATATTCGTCTTCCATTTAACCGTTTCTTATACACATTGGCATATGTTTACATTAACGTTTTAAAACTGATAATTATGTTTTTATTTTAAACATTGTCCAAGATTGAAATATTGTGAGTTAAAAGTACAATTAGGATCAAGCAGGCGTGTATTGTCCACTTACAGCTTCAGGTTCATTGTGTCCTCGATTATTACAGGTTCTTGCGTTGGTTACCTCGCAAATGCATTGTTTCCTCTACACGTGCTGTTGTTCAAACTGTCATTCTTGGATGTCTAGGGTGATGTTGTGGAGAGTTGCTAGTACATGGTGATTCTAAATTATCGCCGGGGTTTCCGTGGCCTATAATTTTCAAACCGAAAAAAATAGGACAAATTTACTTATGGAATATGAAAGTATAACTCAAAGAGTTTTATCTTTAATAGAATCAATGTTGCAGAATGCTAAACAACTTCAACATTCACGTCTTTCGTAACACGTAAGAAGTCCAAGCGGTATTCAATTTCCCTCCAAGTGCTCTCCACCATTTGCGGTATAACTCTTTTCGATCGCAGCAACAATTCTGAGCATCAGTTTATCAAGGAAGGTCACAGGGGTCTTGTAAACAATGCCCTTAACGTATCCCGACAGGAAGAAATGAAGCGGCGTGGAGGCCACGGAACTAGTCCATCACGATGATCACGACAAACCCAGCTCCCAGTAAAACGCATGTCAAGAAATTCTCTGAAGCTACAGCCAGTTGTATTACGTACATACCGGCGTTTTATTTATATACAGTAAAACTTGGTTATAGCAACATCGGTTTCTGCGACACCTTGTCTATTGCGTCAAATATTCAATGGTACGAACTAATTCCTCATAAAGCAACTGATTTTATACCTTGCTTAGTACGACATGCACAAATGCATCAACCTCGTATGTAACGTCATTTTCATTCCTGAATTTCTCTGATATGGACATTGAACGTAATTTAGAAAGTGTGTACTGGGCAAGTAACAGGAAACAGATGAAGATAACTGATTACTGTACTCGTATCTAGGTACAGTAAGGCACAACAATTGATGTAATCTACTGTAATTTGGTGAGTAGGCCTACCTTTAATATACAGTATTAGTGCGGTGTGTATTGTCAGTGAAAAGCGCTGTAATATGTCTTTGATATTACACATTTGGGCAATTCCATGTTAATGTTACGTTAGTCTGTACTTAACTACGTATTTCACTAAAAAATGCAACATTTTAACTCGGTTTTTGGTAGATTTTTCGTGACTAACATAAGGCTACTGTGGAAGTGCCCATTTCGGTTACAACGACACTCGTTTATAACGACACTATTTTTAGGTCCCTTTTATGACGTTATAACCAAGTTCTACTGTATGTGTGTGTTGTTCTTTCTTTTGTACTGTCTACGTAGATTTTGCTTTTTTACGTTTGATGTTTGATCGTTGTAAGCTATGGGTTTGTGTTTTGTTATGGAATTCTTTGTGATTTAGTGCGTATAACGTCTCTTCCTTTTTATTTTCCTTTTGACTCTTGTGGATCGGAGTACTCTGTTGTTTGCCTTGATCAATAACCATTCCCTTGCTGCAGAAACCGGTGTGTGGAAGAGGCCGTTATTAGTTTTCTGTGAACACGGAATTTTAAAATGGTTTCGCAACAACTTTAAAATAAGATGAATGTTAGGTACGGCACCTGCTTAAAAGCGTTAAGAATGAGTTTACGCAAACTTTCATTCTGAGCTGAGCTTTGTTGCTGTCATGCTGCAATATGAATCATATATCTTGTTCAGTTTTTGTGGATAGGCAGACTGACTGATGAATGATAAATTGGAAAGGATCTGTAAGGAAGTGGTTGTAGCCTTATCAAGGTACTATTCCAGCATCTTTTAGGAGGGAGTGTGGAAAACCACGAAATACAGATTTCCTTTCAGTGAGAAAGTAATAATATGATTAAAGAGTTCCATCTTCTGGGATATAACGCCATGTACGAGTAGTACGATGAAAACTTACAAACGTTTCGAAGGAACATGTAGACTCCATATTCAGGGTCGAAGAATAAGTCAAGCAAGAAATCTCTATGAAGCAGACAGCAAGAAGAGCTTTGCGAAGTTAACGATTTCTTAATTTCAGACAAAATGCTTGCTGAACGCCTGCGATTTCGGCTGGACTACGAGACATCTCATTTCAGCTTTGCAAGCTTAACTGATTAGTGACATACGCAAATTTCCGCAGCATTTTACAGACAATGCATACAAAATCGCTTAAATAAATGAGCCGCACTATGGCCCTGGGGTCGACTCAGCCTCTAACAGAAAAGAGTACCAGGAATCTTCTTCGGGGGGTGGGGTGTAAAGGGCGGCCGCCGTGTAAGGCTGACAACCTTACCGCCATTTGTGAGCCCACTGTCTAGAAAATGTGGGACCCTCAACATCGCGCAACCCTATGGGCATCCATGGCCTGTTACAGAGACAACTTTACCTTTACACTTTACCCTGCATGTAGATGCCGTCTTTTCTCCCGCAAGGAGGCACAATCCCGTCATGAAAGCGACCTACTTACCGTGTACGAGTTACAGACACAGAGATAACAAAATCGATTTCACGCCAAGTTGTGTGAAATCACAATAGACAGACGGACGGACAAACTGGCGAGTAACTGATAAGACCCAATGGGCGAGACACATTCACAATGTATATATAGGAAAATTACCTAGGCTGCGCGGTCAAAGGAGCATATGATATTGAACACCTCAAACTCTGGGATCTGGGTACAAATTTCTCTATGGTGGGTACATACTTTCCTTAGTTTTTGTTGTGTTACGCTTTGTAATGAACCGATGACCTGTTAAAAGGGTACTATTAAAAATTCTTCTCCTTCACTTCATGGCACAGGCAACGAGTCCTGTCCCAACTTCGCATATTCAGTCCATCCTTTCCGAAATCTTCCTCCGTATCAGCGTCCATTTACTTTACACTGCAGAACGTATTTCGGCATCTTTTCATCATTCAATCCATAGCAATGGCTTATCCAGGTATGTCTACACTCATTTTATTTATTTTGCGTTAATGGTATTTTCAGTTCTTCCCTAACATCCTCCTGGATCCGGGGCAGCGTAGTCGTTATAACTACTGGCTACGGGCTGGACGACAGAGGGGTCGGAGTTCGAGTCTCGGTAGGGTCAAGAATTTTCTCTTCTCCAAGTAGTCCAGAGCGGCTCTGGGGTTCAACGTCCTATCCAATGGGTACCGGGGGCTCTTTCTCCGGGGGTAAAGCGGCAGGGGCGTAAAGCTGACCACTCACCTCCAGCTACTGCCGAAGTCAAGAAAATGTGGATCCATACATCCACTCCCCCATATGCCTTCATGTTGTAGTGCTTAATTCGTTGAGCACAGGGACAACTTTACCTTATCTTTACCCTAACATCTTCCCTCTTAATAAAGTCTACTCTACTATAACCTCTAATTTACCTTAAGCATACAACTTCTTTATTAACCATCACAACACAACAAATATCAAGACCAGTGCTTAGCTAGAGTCGTTGTTTACATTCCCTACAGAACGGACAATACTTTGCAAGATGAGGCACTGACTAAACAGTTAACATTAATTTACTACATCTACATCACGAGCCTCCTATACAATCTTATATACAAAAAGAAAAAATATAGAATATTCCAATTTGTCCGTGGGAACGCAACGAAATTACAAAACCAATGACTGATTCGATGATATAAAAAAGATCAATTTAAAATTTTATTCTTGTTTTATACTATAACTTCTGTTTTATATAATCTGATTTATTGTATTTTTTACGTCAAGTGTTTTATATGATTAATAGTATTGTATCCAGTTTAATAGTACTGCAATCCAGGGGTGTATATATGTTAACGTGTATTTGCCTGATGATGGCTATTGATAGCCGAAACATGTAGCAAAGCCGTAGCTAGGCACTGATCTTGATATTAGTTGTGTTGTGACGGTTAATAAAAAAGTTGTATACTGTAACACAATAGGATGCATGAAACGAAAATTATCTTAAGTAGCTTATCCGTATTGAGTGTATCCTATTCATGTGTCTTGTTTTAACTGTCCAAAATTCAATTCCATATAGCAAAGCATGCAGTGTTCCCCAATGTCATAAAATTTAAATTGCGTTTCTCTTCTTGTGTAGGTCTTCAGGATTCTTCTTATCGTTCTACTGTTGTCATACTTATTGACTTTGTTACATAAATATTTGTCCAACGTGCTGTCACTTGCTAAAAAATGAAATGAGATATTTGTTCTAAAATTCTATCAATAGCTACTTTAGTTCTAAATTGACACTTATCTTTAAAAGCATAACTCCTTTTGTCGTGCTGAAATTGTCACATTTCACCGGTCATCCACATTGTCTAGACTACGAACTGAGCGCTGTAACCTTTCCTCAGTGTCTTGTATAAAAATGTGGTGATTGTATTGCCGCGTGACCCGAGATTAGAGAGGAATACTTCTCGACTTAACCCCCTTCCGTCGGCTTCAAGACGGTTCTTGAACAGCGCATCCCATGCTGCCGGCCAGGAGCAACCAGAATGACTAGGCTTTTATAAAATTTTCCTGGACTCCGTGAGTTGTGAATTTGAGTTCAGTCTGATAGTGAGCATGGGAGCGGTGTGCAGCGTTCGTGTGTGGTGAAAGAGTGAAGCTGTGGGGGGCATACGAATTTTATTGATGAATCAATATGCCTGTTGGCAGATAACGCTCGAAATGAAGAAGTTACCACTCACAGATCATAGGAAGTGTTGAAAATGCTGTCCCTCTACACGCAATTAATTGTTTCATTAAAAGAACACAGGTACAACATCCCTTCTTACACTTTCAGCACACTAAACACCAACCTTCACTGAATGGAGCGGAACTTCGTGGGTTAGTTGTGGATTCTGTAAATTCCAATGGCGATTATTTTGCGTATTTATGCATCCCTGCTAGTGAAACCACGCTTAATTAGAAAAGAATGTCAATTGCGGATCGATCTCACCTTCGACGACAGACTGTAGAAACCAACTGCAAAAACGAACCCTGCCAGCTGGATCGCTCGGCTGCAAGGCGTACATGGATTGCTGTTGTTTTATAGGGTCTAAGCTTCAGCAACTGTGTTCCCATTCCTGCACTAAATTTTGACACTTCAGTGTTTTGCTAGACGTTTCAGTGATTTTCTAGGTTTATGTCCAAACCTGGCTCCTATGTCATCTAACTTTTCCTTAGTATGCACTTGGCTCTTATGTTTTGTTTCTTGTCTGTTAAGACAAGTTGATCTAAGTTCATTTACCGAATCGCGAATTTCATTGTCTGTTTGGAACTCTTTCCTCACGAAATTTTGTCGAAATTTTCGCCGACGCTTTCTAGCAGCAATTTTTCAGAAAAATAAAATAGAACAAGATAGCAATTATAATAACAACACTAGATATGTGAGGCTATAGACATGTGTAATAGTAAAATAGGATTAATGCTGTAGGATTTAAGGTTCTTATAGCAGTAGTTATGAAGAGAGAGGTCGGTTGACATTCAACGGAGCATACGGCCTTATATCCCAGAAGAAAGTATTCTTCAGGATTTGTGATGGCTACTGGGAAGTCTTAGCTAAAATATACACCTATTTTTTACTGTGGACAATAATTACCTTTTTTCTGCTTGGGGTTACACGGTAAACCTTATTCTGTTTCCACATAATAAGGCGAAGCGCCTGGATTTATTCCATGTGGACTGTTGTAGCACTGGTCTGCCTGTCTATCTTCCAGTTGGAGATAACTCCGCAAGCCGAATCCTCTTAGAATCAGAAACACTCACAGGCAGATTACAACACATGTCGGCCTGTAATATTTCATGTTTCACATTGATGCCACAATTCCAGGCCGGCTTATGACGTAGTTAGTGAACTATGACGTAACCACACAATTATCTCCAACAATTTCTACAGCCTACAATCTAACCTTTACAGTAGCAACACCTAATGAATAACGTGCCTTCAAAATGCATGCATTCAGCCTATAATCTCCAATGATTAACCTAAATGGTTGACACGTGACCGAAGCGAATGTAGGCCTGTTCTTTTCCATTCCTTTTTTTTTTTTCTTTCTTTCACCTTCAAACACTACTTGCGCAAAACCGGTTCTCTGATGAATGACAACGGTTGCTGGTTTATTACGTCGGACATTGTCTACGGCTTGAGACATATATCTTGTAATAACTTACACCATGTTTCCGTGCTTAGCTTCATTTCCGTCCTAATGTGAGTGACCGTCATCCTCATAATTTCGGAATTCTCGGTGAGTTCTAAACAGAAAGTTGCAAAAATGCGAATACTAGATTCGTCATATCTACATGACCGTTTGTACGCATGTAGCTATCCAGGAACCGACAGAAGGATTTTAATTAAATTTGGTATCAGACAATTTCATTCAAATTGGTGAACATGTTTCAATTTTTGTATGACGTGGGGTTTTCACGGGGGTGACTATGAAGAATGCCGTCTTCGGGAATGTGGCACCGTGTAGAGAGTGTAAACCGACGTTTCGGAGGAAGGTATCTACTCACGCTGGTTCATCGCTCGCGTATTTTTTATACCCTCAAGAATGAGATGTTTCTCCGAAACGTCGGTATACACAATGTCTACACGGCGCCACATCCTAGAATACGGCATTCTTCCTGCTTCAATTTTTGTTAACGCGGAACGACAATAACGGAAACTTTAAAAGGATGACCCAAATCTACGTATGCTTCTGCGTGTACGAGGGTCTTGAGCATAACAGTATTTTCGGGAGCACAAAATGGTCGCTAAAAAGTCTACACTTATTCGATAGTATCAGATTACATCAGAAAAAATTTATTCTTAATATAAAATCAAATGGAAACATCTGAATGCAAGTCAACGTTAAGGACAGTTGCCACATTGTTTCCCAAGAACTTAGATATTCTACAGATCGGAAGAATTTCCGACTTACATACCTCTGATAAAATTACAAATTAAAAAGAGAATATAAGACATAAGAATTTTGAATTTGAAGTAATAAATTCTGGTCATGTGCGTAACTTTTAAATACAAAGATATTTAATTTTAACAACTTACTTTTACTACAGTGCTTGATATTTGTATGGCTAGAACATTTAATTTGCTATAATGTAGACAAAAATGTGTAAATATATGGTAGCTCGTGCATATGTGTACACCGCCGTCAAGCCGAAAGCTAAATATAATTTCGTGTCGCTGCTACAAACCTATTAATGCATTACGCTATAAAATTACCGAAGACCCTGCATTCCGTGATCATAACATCGCAGAAAGTTCGCGTGGTCTCCATGCCTGGAGGTGAGTTGCGTACTTTCCTGCTGCAGGCTTCAAGACCCGCAAATATATTGCTGTTAATGTTTTACTTAGGTAAAGCAAATTATAATCCAACCACCAAATTAACTCAACAGCAGCAGCATTGCGTAGTTGGTTGAGGCACTTTGCTACAAGCCGGAAGCTCGCGGGTTCCAGTCCCGATGAGGTCACTGGACTTTTCAATTGACCTAATCCTTCCAGCTGCACTATGGCCCTGGGGTCGACTCAGACTCTTAACAGAAATGAGAACAAGGAATTTTCCTGAGGAGTAAAGGATGGTCGACGCGTAAGGCTCACAACCTTACCGCCATCTGCGAGCCGATTGTACGAAAGAAAGTGGGAGCCTCAAAGTCTCACAACCCTATGGGCTTTCGCGGCCTGTTACAAGGGTAGTTTTACCTTTTTTTCACCTGTAGGCTGTGGAGTAAGCACGTAAATTTCGAAGGTACTGAACCGAATTATCATCAGCAGCAATAATAACTGTGTTCTATTAAGGGCAGGCCTACTGTAGGTCTCCATGTACTCACTAAGCAAACAGGGAACCTTCCCATCTTAATGTAAGCAATGCTTCAGGCTTAGTCCTTCAGCTAAGTATTTCACAGCCGCCAATTTCTGAAATTCTTAGTAGAAACGTTATTGCTGTCGGCCCTCATTTTCCTTTTTTGATCCTCTTTAGTTTATTAATATTAGCGCGTGATAATTGATTCGTCTTAGCTTTTCATCTAGTTTACTTTTTGGTTTTCACAGTACATTCGGTGTTCGCTTGTTACAGTTTTTTCTGTTGACAATCACTCAAATAAAAGTTGATGTGCGTTAAATAAAAAACTTTTAATTTAAGTTCAGACGTTGGGCATAATTTCGAAATTTGTCGAGGTCGTCAAGCATGTAATTGTTGACTGACAAATTTCATACTGAATTTTAAGGTGTATTTATGACAATTCTCTATCAGATTTCACAGTCATTAGTTATCGCTACCTAACCGAACGCTTCAGATTAATTTAATGCTAGCGTCATCTTGCTGTTTTATATTTTACAAAAAATGGATGCCTTAACAAACGCTGCGTTTGCTAAAGTTCAGTTACCACATATCATTTCAGAACCAACAACCCCAACACCCCCCCCCCACCTTACAAGTACGAGCGTCTGCTACTTTCTTATTGCCCATTTCTGGAATTCTGAGGATGGAGGCACCAGATTCTTCTCGAAAGGTCGTACCTATCAGACTACACGGCGTCATTTGTCAGAAAACTGTATTATTATTATTATTATTATTATTATTATTATTATTGGAGGGGGTGGGTTTCCCCATGCACCGCGACCAATAGTCTATTGTACGTCCCCCTTTGATATTCTACCAGTCGCCATACCCTACCGGTACTGGTGCGTGCTATCAGCCCCGTTCAGCCAACGAGGTCAGCCCTCGGTACCTGATATTTCCCCCGTCTACCAGAGGCATTGGAAACTACTTGGGCGGGAAACTTTTTGCCTAATTTTGCTCAGAGGTCTCCTAGAGACATGAGGATCTTTTATGTGCCGTAAATCTACGACACGGGACCCACGGCTTAAAGTCCCTCCCGGAGGACTTGTTCCCGCCGGGTTTGCACCCGCGTACCTTGAGTCATGAGGTGGGAACGTTACCCCTAGACTACGGAGGCCGCTTAAGACTGTAATCTTAGTCTCAGGGTAAAGGAGGTTGTGGCGACCTGTGATGGCATAAGGTCCACACTAAATGTCGTAAAATGTGATCAGCTTGTTCATACTCGTACCTTGAATGAGGGGGGTGTAGATACAGGCAGACAGCATGGCGGTCTCAAGGACTTGCTTTCTCTCCTTAAGGAAAGAATGGTAAACGTATAGTATAGGTTGGTATGGCTTCTAGTGGAATGATATTCATACCAAGTTTTATGAAAATCCGTCAAATTATAAATGTAGTTATTAAGAGACAGAGGCACACGTGTGCGAGTCACTTGTAAAGTTAACGAAAGTACGCTACAAATGGAGCTACATTGTTCATGTAGGAAACCTGTTTATCGTGCCATCACCCAAACCAGAAAATCGTATTATGCCTTGTAGTGTTTCTACAGCACAGAGCATAGTTTTCATCTTTGATCGACCTGGCGTGCATTTCGCTGCAGAATTAAATTTAAAACTCATCTACTTGATCTGACTTATGTCGTTCTCACATGCACATTTTTCTTGTGCATGCGCGTGCGCGCCCTCCCCCCCCCCTTTCACCATACACAAACTTTTACAATTTTGCTTCCTATAAGGAAAACGCATACGAGTATAATAACAAGGAAACAATGAGCAGCAGTCGAATTTAACGCGTTTATTTATCTATTTATCATTTATTTTGCGACGTTATCAATACCTCGGATCATTCGGCGAAGGCTTTGTGGCTGTATTAATGAATACTGAGTTGGAAATGGTGTGAAAGAAAACGGTTGTGCCCTAATTTAAGGCTCTACCCCTGCACATGTCTGGTTTATACTACTTGCAACACCTGAGGATGGCCCGTTATGGTCGAAATATGTAGTGCTATATATGTTAATAAACAATTGTTGCATTGACAGTAGAATTTGTATATGTTGAATGTATACACGCAACAGGATGCAAACCTTAAAAATAGTAGATTCCACAGTCAATTCTGATAGTTTCCACAGATGGCTCCGCTACGAAAAATTTCAAATTCGCGTCTATAAATTCACAAATATTTAGTTTTAAGAGTTCTCCAAAGATGGCTCCCTTATGGTGCCACAAAGAAGGGCATGCCACGGAATTTGGAAGCTTCACAACAACCTGTCACTGAGACTAATTTTAGCGGTATACATGTGAAATGGTTGGGAGATATTATGTACAAGGCCACACACCTATAGAGCAAACCTCAGGTTTCTGTGCCTTCCCCAGTTTCTCCAGCAGAATACCATAATAGTGCCTTCAAATAGGTCACGACAATTGAACACTATGTACAATACACAGGATTACTGGGTTTTTGGACTTTTTCCATCATCCGGTATTCTAGGAAACAGAAAATACGTTTCGACGGAAGGCATCTCCTATGTGTATTGACCACGCAGCAGAGCATACCACATATATTAGACAAAAAAACAGCACTCGACATTCTGGTAATAAGAAACAAGATAAATTCGTGCTCAAGAAACGGTTAACACAAACGAATCTAACCAATAATAGAAGAATCAGATGAAATGATGCATGGCCTACTACAGCAACAGACACGGAGCCGAATACATCATTCGACACTTTCAAATTAATTTGAAATCAACTTTTAATCTTAAAATTCAGTTCCATATATATCTTGTACGTAAATCAACATCTAGATGCCAGAATATAAATGTACATAGAAGGTAGTCTTTGTATGTAAAATTTAAATACAAGCTTTACAATTCAATAATGAAAATTTCTAAATCAAAAAACACCTGAGGATGACCCTGTAAGGATCGAAACATGTTTTGGAACGTAAGTCAATAAATTATAGTTTCGTTGACGGTGGAATTTGTATTATTAATTCTAAATGGCACTGGAGGGCAGGAAATAGAACAAAAACAAACTTTATGCTCTTCAGCATCACACAGTTAAGAACCAAATTGTGACTCCCAAAATACAAAGCTGTGACATACAAAAAATTATATAATTTTTATTCATATTCTCAGTCATTACTGAACTGAACGATAACTGTCATTAAATAACAGATCTAATTTAAGAACTACAGAGGCAAAGTAGAAACTGTTGGAATGTATAGTATTGTTTCACTCAACTAAATACAGCGCGGAAAAAGAACGTCATCCTAAGTACAAACGCAATCAAGATACCTGCAGAGAACACCGATAAATTTACCTCCTCATTGGAATAACAAGCACACAGCTTATGTCTGAAACACCTCTTACAAAAACACACAGTTCCTTCAGCATCACTTTTCACGCACTTTATGAACACGCATCTGTTTTGTTTGTTAATATTTCACACCGTTCACAGAGTTTCCCCGCGATATTACTGCGAAGAACACCGATACGATTATGATATGCCATTAATTGCATATTCCGTGTAACAGGCATCATGCCATCAAACATTTACTTAACATAAATCGAGCAGAATATACTTCTAAGCAGCCACTGCCGGTAACACCTGTTTCACATTCCCGTCACGTCTGACTACCACTTGCCGACGTACTTTCCGTCCCTCACAACCAGCCATGTAACGCGATAATGACATCAACTTCCAAGTTCGAACGGCTTATCTGCTATATACTGTGTATCACTCGCAAAAGCCGCTGATAGCTTCGATCGCGGACAATAAGTATAACTATGTTCGGCCCACGCAGCGTGGCTGCACTGTCTAGCGGTTAATACGTAATACGCCCTCACGTAGAGAGCGTACGTAGAAGCAAAGTGTACCTACACGGCACCATTACGTAAAGCCATTTTACTGTTACTTTCCACTAAACACCGAAGCTATAGTAATGGCGGTCTAGGCTTGAGGTGTAGCCAGGAACTAACACAGAAACTGTAAATACTTATTGGGTCTCAAATAATAGGGAAATATTAGCACAGAAACTGTAAATACTGACTGAGTCTCAAATACTCGTAGTAGTCAGGTACTAGCACAGAAACTGTAAATACTGACTGAGTCTCAAATGGTAGTCAAGTACTAGCACAGAAACTGTAAATACTGACTGGGTCTCAAATAGTAGTCAAGTACTAGCACAGAAACTGTAAATACTGACTGGGTCTCAAATAGTAATCAAGTACTAGCATAAAAACTGTAAATACTGACTGGGTCTCAAATAGTAGTCAAGTACTAGCATACAAACTGTAAATACTGACTGGGTCTCAAATAGTAGTCGAGTACTAGCACAGAAACTGTAAATACTGACCGGGTCTCAAATAGTAGCGAAGTATTAGCATAGAAGATGCAATCATTAGCAGAGTCTCAAATAGTAGCATGCTACAAGCACACGAACAGTAACTCGTAGACGCGTACAGTAAAAAAAAACACGCAAGTTCCAAACAGTGACCGAGGAATTGGCACAGAAACAGGCTAAGCCAAATACGGGCCGAAACTGCGACCGCATCCTTTCCGAATACAATCCTGGCTGTTCTATCCAGGGTCTACGTACGTTTCGGTTATCTGCTTTGTGCTGAATGTTTCCTTAAACCAAGCTTACAGACCTGTGATTAAGGACGATTCCCTTCCTAAAAGTTTTAGAATATAATGTGACATTTATTTTTAGAGTAACTTTCGTAATAAACGTGTAAACTTTCAGGACATCTCAGTAAACACTGGCAAAGTTAATACACGTAAGTTCAGTGTCTGCACCTTTACTACTTTTTATGATAAAAGACATGATTTCCGTTTGGTTCTTTTTTCTTCAGCGGGAACTTNCAAAACCGCTTACAGAAAATCTGAGAAAGGATATTACTAGGGTACACCTCCCCATTTTCATAAAGCCGTATTTCACGGTTAGATTCTAAATTCGCCACGAAAATAAGCACCTGCTCTACTATTATTATTAATGGTCCACATAATGAGACTACAGAGAAATAATGAAAGGAAATGTGCATTGCGTTCATTAATTTCGTGGCAAAATCAGAGTCTCCTATCACGAAACAGTGCGTGTCACGAAACTTATTCGGATATTACGAGGTCGCTAAATAAAAAATGAAGCCACATTTCATACAAAAAAGAACACAGTATTTTGAACTTCTTTTGGCTTATTTTGGACTTCACCCATCGTCCGGTATATAAAAAAGACAAAAAACCACTAGGTCCAGTGATTGAGACTAGCTCTTTCTAAGGGGCCCAACTGAGTAGGTTAAACCTTCCCTATACACCTGAAGACGGAGACAGATCCAGTCTCCGAAACGTTGTGGTTTTTTGTCTTTTTTATATACCGGACGTTGGGTGAAGTCCAAAATAAGCCGAAAGAAGTACAGTATACACCATCGTCAGAATCCTTTCAAGTCTAACAGTATTTTGAAGTTGAGAAATTTGTGAGAACGTATCGTTTTTATTTGCGGACAAGAGAGGTATGGAACCGGGTTCCTTCTCTCTGCAGTCTTCTTGGGTATACTGTTCCACGTCCTAAAATAGTAGTTTGTTAGTTACTTTCATATCATATTCTAAACTCGGGGCGCTACATAAATACACAGTGTAACGGAAGTGTGCGGACAAACTTTGGACACGAGTTCAATATACCAAACCAAAAACAAAACAAAATCCATAACATGTGTCCGAAAACGTGTAATCTGTTTGTTGTAGTTGAACCCCCGTGGCCTAATGGATAAGGCATCGGTCTCCTAAACCGGGGATTGCGGGTTCGAGTCCCGCCGGGGGTACGAGACAATTTTTGGGCCGCGCCATAGCTCAGACGGATTTTTTTAATGCTAGTGAGGTAGAACTAAGTCCCTTGTACTGCGGCCACTTCTGGCCTATTGTACCAGCCCCAGATGATAGGTGAGTGTGATTGTGGAGCAATTGGTGGAATGAAGATTGGCAGGGGAAACCGAAGTACTCGGAGAAAACCTGCCCCAGCGCCACTTTGTCCACCACAAATCCCACTTGACCAGACCCGGGATCGAACCCGGGCCGCCGCGGTGGGAAGCCAGCGACTAACCGCTTGAGCTAGTAAGCCGCGTCATAGCTCAAGCGGTTAGTTGCTGGCTTCGGGGGGTCTGGTCAAGTGGGATTTGTGGTGGACAAAGTGGCGCTGGGGCAGGTTTTCTCCGAGTACTTCGGTTTCCCCTGCCAATCTTCATTCCACCAAATTCTCAAACATCATAATCACTCGTGGCAGGTTACAATAGGCCAATCAGTGGCCGCCGTGCCGAGTGGACCCAGTTGGAATCCACACCCCACTAAGCAAATTAACTGCTCTAGTTGAAAGAATACTGTGCATGCATAATGGTGGTCCGCCACATTTTAGCAGTGCTGTGCAAGATACTCTCTCTAACACCTCTCATGGCCGATGGACAGGTAGAGGAGGACCTACTGCATGGCGAGATTCGACTCCTCTGGATTTTTAGCTGTGGGGCACCTGTATGCAGCTCCTGTTGATAACGAAGGGCATTTCATGGCACTGTGGGTGGTATTCGCAACTCCCCCGGCACCTCTGAACGGATATGACGTGTTGAAGCGAGCACTGAATCTCATGGGGAACATTTTAAGCAATTATTATAAATGTACTCTTTCTGCTATAACTTACAAATTAATTATTTCCAGACATGTTTTGGTCAAAGTGGTAGTGAAGTTGGTCGAGGCATTATGTTACAAGTTGGAAAGTCGCGGGTTCGAGTCCCGATAGGTGGATTTTTTTAAATTTACCTAATCCTTCCAGCCGCATTATGGCCCTGGAGTCGCCTCGGCCTCTAACAGAAATGAGAACCAGGAATCTTCCTGGGGGATAAAGGACGTCCAGCGCGTAAATCTGACAACCTCACCGCCCTCTGTGAGCCGATTGTCTAGAAAATGTGGAGGCCTCGACGTCTCACAACCCTATTGACCTCCACAGCCTGTTAGAGGGATATAGCTAACTGCTGATATGGACATTTGTTCTTACTTTTGTATGTGCAACTCATGAACAAAATTTGTCAGTACCTTTCGGTTACATCCTGGATAGAGGTTTCAGGGCGAGAGCATGTGACTATCGTTCCAGTGAGTTCGAAGCGTCTTGTAACATCAATTTTATGTGTTTGCTGGCAACGTGGTCACGGTCCCGAGAAGTTATTCTGACTTCCGGTGTGAGGGCGCATAAGTTCGCGCTTCTGAAGGCTCTAATGGGTCGTAAATTCCCGGATTGGTGTATTAAATTTACACATCGCTCACTTTTAGTGTTTACACATACCGGAGACCATTTTAGCGTCAGAATCAAAATTCTTTTTCGACCGGCCAATGACATTCAAATTATTCCTTCTACCTGAGCGACTACTCATGTCATTTGACAATCCGATTAGCCAACCAGAGAGTCTGAATCAAATTCAAACTATGGCGAGTCGCTCAGCTATATGTAAAAATAGATTTCGTTTGATGATTGGTAATCTCACATGTAACATCGGCATGCAATTCATACATTTAAATTCGAACTTTGGTTTCTAATGCAGATAGTGTTATTCCAAATTGACCACCTCTGCCGTCTAGTATCAGAGTTCCTGGCTACAGATCCTGAGGTCCGGGTCTAGAACGGGGTCCACTCAGCCTCGTGTGGATAATGGAGGAGCTATTTCAAGGAAGTAGCGGCTCCGGCCTAGAAAACCAAGATTAAAGGCTGTGGAAATCCGTTGCGCTGACCACGTGACACTCTCTATTGGCTAAAGTTGGCACTAACTCCGCCGAAAAGCGGCGGACTAAAGGCCACGGAGTTTTTTGTTCGTTTGTTATTCCAAATTATGCATCAAACTGTGTAAGTGTGACTTCAGGATTAAAATACATTGCAAGCAAACATATTCACAACACGACAGGCTATAAACCTCAGCCTTAATTGAGTATATCCCAAAAGGAAATGTGACATTCATCTGAAGCTAATATGAACTGGGTAACCAGTGATGTAAGTTAAGCCGTATGGGGAAGTGGGGGTTTAGCTCCAGCATTCTTGATCCCGGTACTTCATGAAGATAGGTGGACAGCTTTACCCCTGGGAAAATCACCCTGTACCCTTTAGATGGGGGGCTGTGTGGGCCCCAGAGCCAGTCTGGACGCTGTGAAGTAGATACACATTTCTTACTCTTACTGGTGTTGGAACCGCGATTTCTGTGCCGTCCAGCCTTTAGCCCATCGCTATACTGACTGAGCTATTCCGACTCAACGAGAGATATAATTGTGTGTGGGCAAAGTAACTGTGTCATTCAACCATACAAATACTAATTGAACACGTATCTATTTCAAGTGTGGTGTTATATATTTCCTCTAAGTCGCGTACCTGAGTCAATACATGTTGTATAATTATCGTCATTAATACTGGTGCTCGCTGACGACTTAGCCCGATGTTCACCTGGGTCAGACGATCGATTCTGCCGAACACCTAAGCTAACCTATCAACGTAACCATGTACAATTAATCTACAGCACATCAATTAACGATCCGTATTAATCATTCCATTGAAGCCAAGTCCGCCTGTGTGGCTGTGTTACGAGCAACTGAGACAACAGTTACTGCTAAGAGAGCCTGGATAGCGCCGGGTTACTGGCTGGACGGCCGCGGTTCGATCTCCGGTAAGGGTAAGAGATTTTCTCTTCTCCACAGAGTCCAGACAGGCTCTGAGGCTCACCCAGCCTCTTATGCAATGGGTATCGGCGGCTCGTTCCCTGGACAAAGAAAGCGAGACGTGAAGCTGACAAATCACCTCCATCTAGAGTCGAGGTCAAGAATGGTGGAGCTATACCTCCACTCCCCAATATATCTTCATTGCATAATGCTTAATTAATTATCCACAGGGACAACTGTACCTTCATGATGAAATGGAAATTATGTGGGAGGAAACAGTCGAGGCATAATTGCGACACTCTTCCGAAATTCGCTTGGAGAAACTGAGTAAAATCATGAAAAGCCTGAACTTCAATGATGAGGCATCTCTATAAAAATTAGGTCCTCCAAGCTGGTTTCTTGTTTTATCCTACATGGTTTGGCCATCAAAACTACATTTATCAACAAAAAGCAAATTACAAGCAGGACTACAAGAAGTCGTGAAGCTCCACCCACTCCCCTGTTACTTCAATTCCCTTACGCCCAACGTTCTGTAGCGGCAATACTTGTATTCGGAAGGTACCCGGCTCGAATCTTGGCCTGGCATTTTTAGATGTTTCTAGTGTTTCTCTGTCTGACCAAACAAGACGCTTGGATAGTGCGTAGCATACTGAAGATGTCAACGACCGTCTCTGCAGAATCCATACTGACACAACGTTTATGGTCATATGCTTACCAATAGCACCAAAAATGAATCAGCGTTGTTCAGCAACCCAATACAATAAATCGAAATATTGTCCGTAGAATTTTCCTGTAAAATATATTACATATTGGGAGCCGGGATAGCGCAGTCGGTATAGTGACTGGCTACGAGCTGGGCGACCGAGGGGTCAGAGTTCGAGTACCGGTAAGGTCCAGAATTTTCTCTTGGGTCCACCCAGCCTCCTATCGAGTTGGTAACGGGGGCTCTTTCCCGGGGGGTAAAGCGTCCGAGGCGTGAAGCTGACCACTCACCTTCAGCAAGTGCCGAGGTCAAGAAAATGCGGATCTATACATCCACTCCCCCATACGTCTTCATGGCGTAGCGAAATGCTGAATTAGTTAAGCACAGGACAACTTTATCTTTTACGTATTACATATTAGTTCTGGCCTTAGACTGAAATAAAAGACCCTCATAATAAATAACTCTGAACATTAGGAATTCACACTGGGAGCAGAGATGCACGGATGCACCGTCGAACAACATGCTTTCCCATATTTCCTCCCTCGGTATAACAGGTACAAGCATGCCCTTCATTTCGTGCCTGGTTGAGCGAATTTGCTTTGATGCGATTCACCATAACTACTGTGCACCGCAGTGACGCAACAGTGTATCGATTGCTGTTCCACTTGTGGACCGACTTAATTTTACTGTGCAGCGGTCAATCATAATCACTACTTGACATGAAGTCCACATTTTTATTCAAATCAGACTAAAAGTTTGAGCACAAGCCACAAAGCCTCATTTCCTACTGCATAGCTTCCTATTCCTGCTCATCTATTACTGTTTATATTTTATTTTATTTTTGTGATGAAGTTATTATTTCACTATATATTCCGCCTGTTACATACATTACAAATAATCTCGAAAGTTCGTGCGTTCGCTATGTTTGTAATCGTTGATTTACAAACAATACTTCGTGCATAATATATATGTATGTTTATTATCTAACTCTCTAAGAAATTTCACATGCCTAGCTCCAACATGTCTTTATTTATCGCCGACATACCACATGCTAATGGTGATTTTCGCACAGGTTTCATGTTATTTTGTATATTTATGTGCGTGACGTACAATGAAAGGGGGTACAGCGCTAGAGGCTGGAGTAAAATCTAAAATCTTCACAGAAATAGAATCAACTCGTAGAGTACATAATTTATGGACGAACGAATTATAGTGCAATAGAAAAGGTAGCGAGAGAAGGTAAACAGCATAGAAGTGACAAAAGGCAACAAAGCAAGCCTAAGAATAATCAACACATGATGTCTAACATTTTTTTTTTGCTAGTGGGGTGGGACTAAGTCCCTTGTACTGCGGCGACTTCTGGCCTACTGTACCAGCCCCAGATGATAGGCGAGGCTGATTGTGGAGCAATTGGTGGAATGAAGATTGACAGGGGAAACCGAAGTACTCGGAGAAAACCTGCCCCAACGCCACTTTGTCCACCACAAATCCCACTTCACCAGACCCGGGATCTAACCGGGGCCGCCGCGATGGGAAGCCAACGACTAAGCACTTGAGCTATGGCGCGGCCAAGTCACAGGTTTCTCAACTACTCAACAATTACCTAACATGTTATGGGACCGAAGGTTCATTACCGTGTTCACAAGAGCCTTCCACTTCAACCAGAGCAATCCAGTCCATACCTCCCCACCCTATTTCTCTCGTATTTCTTCAACATTATTCTTCCACCTACGTTTTGGTCTTCCGAATATTCAATTTCTCTAAACCCAATCTAATTACCTAACAAGGTAGTATCTCTCTGGGTACGTAGTCGGTTGGTGGACGGTTCGAATACAGACTGGGCCACAGAATATCTTGACTAGAGTTTTCCACTATTTTTTCAAGTCTCACCAGACAAATTCTGGACCCATATCTCGAAAGAGATCAGGATAAGCTCCTTCAAAATCTTTAAAAACTTACCATTCGTTGTCTTCGCATGTCATAGGAAATCCGGCAGCTAGAAATTCGTCTTTAAATAGCCTGAGAATGAACCCAGTCTATGTACGAGTACACGTTACATCTGTGGAATACTGCACAAAGTCCGATTTAGCAACAGAAATATAGTGACAGATCCATTGCAGTGGTTCATCCTGTAACCAACTTTATCTGCTCATGTCTCTCATCCAGACAATCCCTCTGGTCCCGTGTTCATTTATCCTTTCCTTACTCCTCGTCTACATGGATGCGAGGTAGAAAGCTCAGTAATACGTATAGTAGTTTCTATTAAATCACAGTGATAGAAAAGAGCATTAAAATCGATTTTCTGGGAGATGTTTTACCTTCCGTATGGCAACAAAATTAATTTACACCGTTAAAATAATATTAAATTTAAACAAAACTTTGGAGGGGCAACACATTTTTAGTATATCTGCCTTCCGCAAAGAGAGAAAGCAGGCTTATGAGATCACAACACTGCCTGTGTGTGAATTTGGCATGGACGTCATGTCACCAGAGGTCACCACAATGTCGCAATGCTTAATTTTCTGCACTCAGTGCTGACACCGGTATAGAAAACCGAAATTAACGGCCGTGGTGATTCGTTGCGCTGATCACGCGACACCTCTATCCGCTAAAGTTGGCACTAACTTCGCCTACAAGCAGCGGTCGTTCGGTCGGTATAGTTCGCTTGCTGACTAAAGCCCCGAAGTTTTTTTAAGTTCTAACACACATAAACACATGCAAAAGAATGCATAATGAAAATAAATAACGGCGAAACATATGTAGAGACGAATTTCCGGGATTGGTTCATCTTGTTTCTGCAGCCATTGTCAGTATTCGAACTGCATACATTTTGTACTCTCATAAACAATGAAAATATTCCTCACAGTTCCACACAGTTTCAGTGCAACTATTTTCACTTCATTCACGCCTCAGTGGCGGGGGTCAAACACCTGCTCTGACCGAGATCTCTAACGTTTTGCAACACACGATCTAGCATCACTCATTAATGTGCACGTTGTTCTAGAGTTTCCAATGTAACATTGAGAATTTGCAACCTGGATATCACTAAGAGATTTCAGTACATGCACACACAACTGAACGAGATTTAGGTTGAAATACTTTGTTCGCGAATCTGCATAAAAATATTTACACGGTAAGGAATTCTATGTACCGATATGTTACACACCAGAACATGTAACTTATTATAATCTCATTAAAATAATTATTATTGTAACGTATAACGTAAAACAAAGTTTGAAGCAGAACCCATGAAGACTGCTTTCCTATTGCATAAATTTCTAGTCCTACAGCTCTATTACTATTAATATTATTTTACTTTACTTTTGTGAAGAATTTAATAATTAGTACAGATTCAGTCTGTTACACTTGTCCGATATATTATATTCAATTACTGACTCATGAACAGCACTTCGTATACAACGTTAACGATCTATCTCCAGCACCGAAATTTCACATGCCAACACCAATGTTTCATCAATTATCGATATCAAAATACTTTTTTTTTAATTCGCTTAGTGGGGGATGGAGTCCAACTGGGTCCACTCGGCACGGCGGCCACTGATTGGACTATTGTAGCCTTCCCCGGGTGATTATGATGTTGGAGAATTTGGTGGAATGAAGATTGGCAGGAGAAGCCGAAGTACGCCGAGAAAACCTGCCCGAGCGCCACTTTGTCCACCACAAATCCCACTTGACCAGACCCGGTAGGAAGCCAGCGACTAACCGCTTGAGCTATGGCGCGGCCCCTTCCTAGTTAGCTTACTCCCAGCACAGCGCAAGCGGTACCGTCTGCTAGAATATGTATACTGGGTTTAAGGAATACTTCACAAAACCTATACATGCTCAACTATTCATAATGTTGTGGTCTTATCGACTGCTGTCTACATGTTCCCCCTGTAAAGAGGATGTACCCAAACAGACCAAACCCTGTGAGATGCTTGCGTGTCTAAGCCGGCGTCAAAAGTTTCTTTCGTTAGAGTTTTTGGGTGTGTAGCTCTGTTCTTATTTTTGTACGTCTTCACAGTGCGCTTTGTTTTTAGGTGTTTTCAGACGTCTTTATTTTCATTGTTTTCAGAGTTAACTGTTTCATATTATGGCGTACAGACCCGTTGCTAAGCGCAGACTTCGTAAACAGAGGCCGTTCCTATGCAATGCCTGCAACATACACGCACGTAAAAATAGAACAACGGAGTAATGCAACCTGTGTATAAGCATCAGCTCGATAAATACGTTGCCGCGTAAACGAACATACACAACAAGAGAAGAAGGGTGTTTACTATGTGGTCCGCGGCCGTGACCGTTGCTATGAAACGGCGTGGTAAACACGCCTCCTCAGCGATAGAGAAGCTGTGTTTTCTGCGTGGCCCATGCCGAGGAGTTGCCTTGAAGAAAACTGGCGCTGCAGTTCAGTTCAGTTCAGTTCAGTTCAGTTATATGTGCGTAATGTACACTTCACCAAAGGCCAAGCGTATTCATAAGAGGCAAACCCCATCTTCTCGTCAGAAAGGATGTTACATAAGGGCTATTACCGCAAGAGTTCGGTTGGAAAAAGTCTCTGGTCGAGGTCCTCAAGAGGCCTCACACCAAGACGAAGTGATTGGCGGTAAATCGCCAGTTGTAAAGTAAATTTGACTTTGTTGAGGGTTCAGCTGTGGAGTGTTAACCAGCGGGTAACGGAAGGTAAAGGATCTCCACTGCTAAGATTCGTTACCCGGAAACCTCTAGTGAAAACACTGCTTAGGAAAAGCCATTGTTGAGAGCTGTTATCAAGTAAGAATTAAAGAAAGCAGACTGAGAAGACTTAGTGTGGACTGATTTATAGTGTGGAAAACAGCAAAAGTGTTATAGTTATTTGTAGTTATGACCTGAAAGTGGTCAATAAATCTATTCACTACTCCAAACCTCGTCTATAGTCACTAATACAAGTGACAATATTGTTTTCAGAGCCCTCGGTTTTTTGGGTGTTATCAGAGATATCGTTTTTATACGTATTATCAGAACTGTCAGTCTTGCAGATGCTTCCAGACCTCTTGGATTTTTACGTGTCTCCAGTGATCTTGGATTTGTGGGTTTTTTAAAAGTTGTTGGATTTCTAGGATTTACCAAAGCTCTTGGTTTTGTGTTTTCAGAGCTGCTGGATTTGTGAAAATTACCAGAGCTCTCGGTTTTCAACGACTCTCTTATGCCTTCGTGATATCAGCTTTAGAAACACTTTTATGTCTAGCTGTATATTCCATTAATGACATGATGTGAAATGATAGTATCGAAATCGCGAGGTGAAGCTGAAGTTACGAGTCAGTAACAGAAAAGACCGAAGTTTCTACTTTGGTACTTAATTTAGATACGAAAAACCTGCCCCATGGCCGCAGTGTGTTTTCGTAAAGATATAAACAGGACACCAGATATCGTCTTGATCACACGTACATGCCTATGAAACCTGATTTATTTAATCCTGGTAAAGATTCAAATTGTGGTATTCTGGGACATGACACCGTGTAGTCTGGTATGTTGATACAAAACGTTTCGGAGGAACATACTATCTTCACCGCGTAGGCTAGTAGGCGGTTACCGAAGTTTCACAACAACATACTGAAATCATCTTCAGGGTTATGATGACACCGTGTCGATTGGTACATGCTTCCCGGCGTTTCAAAGGAACATAAAGCATGCGTCTTCAGTGCCTGTAGTTTGGGAGATTGTTACCAACGTTCTTGCAGTAACAGGGTACCCTGACGCTATACGTAGTAGCCCCTTCAAGACGTTGGTATCGCTCTACCATATTACTCAGTGTCACCACACAGAAGAATGCGGCATGAATCATTTAGATTAACTGGGCTGAACTGTGAACGTCAGCACATTACGGGCAGCCAAGTCCTTTCATTAGACTTGATGTGGCGTCAGAGCAGATTAATGAGACAGAGTCGGGTAAGAGTTGATCGAGTCCTCTGTTCGCTGTCAGTGCCCCTCTGTCTTACTTCATGTGCGTTCGTTCCCATCTTCTGCTCTACGGGCAACCCTTAATCATGTGTGTTCTATTATTAATAACAAGTCTTATTTGGCACGGGAACTCAATTAGAGCTTAGGAAGGACACTACGTAAACATGAGAAATACAGAAGAGAAAGTCTATATACAGAAGAGAAGGCTACAGAAAATGGCTGGAACGGAAAGCGATCAGCAGGTGCCCTACATGTGGACTACCTTCTCCTTTGAATCTTTGCTGGGTTGCTCCAACCGCACGTCCAATTGTCCACCCAAGACAGCGTACCAACTCGAACCCACGTCACCTTGCCGGAACACTGAAAGCAAAGGAAGCTAGTCAAAAATGTTATTTATTTATTCAATCATGATCTATTTAACAAGACTTTCAACTGCTCGGATTACATAGCTTAGAATGGAAAGGATGTGGAGGGACTGATCAATGCTTAATTTGAGGTACTATCCCGGATTTAGCCTGAAGGGACTGAGGAAAACAATGAAAAACCTGTCAGGGTTCAGTCTTCAGGCCAAGATCCGAAATCGATATCTCCCGAATATAAAGCAAGGATGATACCCACCCAGTCGTCTGTGGCCTTCGGTCACTTAGCAGAGATTTTCTTCTAAGGGAATATTTATTTTATTTTGTGGAGCACAAATATATGTTGCAAATGTCACTTTGTGCATATGAAAAAGGCGAGCCTATTAAAATTTAGTTCCTCTCGGCATAGGATAGGCCTGTATTAGATTACGAACTATATCATATTCGTACGATATATATATATATTTTTTTTTTCGGTAGCTCTTCCAGCCCATTCAGGGGCCAGGCCTCTAATTCAGTTCCGTAATCATTTTTCACAGACGGCAGGACTCCTTGGACGAGTGATCAGCCCGTCGCAAGACCGTTACCTACATGCAGGACAATACACACACCAAACATCGATGCCTTGAGTGGGATTCGACCCCAAGATACCAACGTCCGAGCGACCGAAGACAGTTTATGCCTTGGACCACGTGGCTACTGTCGAAGGCACGATATAGTAAATACGCCACTATAACAAATGGTTACAATGCAGACATTTAGGCTTCTCATACTGTCAGCAATCATCTTTGTAACATGGCAATGTACAGATTCTGGAGATTAAGTTAAAATGGTTCGTCAGTAACTGTCTTCACACTGAAGAGTTCGTGAAGCCCCCCGCGGTATTTCCCAGTTCCCCGTAGAAAATCACTCTATAAAACTTGCACGAGTTTAATGATCTATCCCCACACAAAATTCCCACTTTGCACAAGTTCGAACAACGGTTATAACGACTTCATTGGTCGGAGGAATTAAAGAGATATGAGATGGGAACAAATCAAACGGCACGGTGTTCATATCGAGCTTACGAAACTGAATCAAATTATGTTTATCTTATCGAGCATCCGTCGGATCGCTAAACAAACACGAGTTATCATTCTAAACATTGCAATTGGTTTGATGTCGTGAATGAAATTCCGTTAGTTCGAGTGAATGACTGTAAGAACTGAAATACACACACAAAAAAAAAGTCGTATTAATCAGAAAGGCCGGTCACGGTAGCCGAGCGGTCTAAGGCATGCACTGTCTTCGCTCGCTCGGAAGCCGGGATCGTGGGTTCGAATCCCACTCAGGGCATGGATGTTTGTGTGCGTTTTTCTGTGTTTCTCTACAGGTAGAGGCCTTGCGACGAGCTGATCACCCGCCCAAGGAGTCCTACCGTATGTGTAAGATCTAGAAAAACCGAAGTGAACAGAGTTCATGGAGGTAGGCCTAGGCCCGCTGGGGCTGTAGTGCCAAGGAAAAAAAAAATTAATCAGAAAGAGGACATAAAGTAGTTTGGGATAAATTGAAAACTTCAGAATTTCTCTTACAACAAGATATATAAAGATGAGAACAGTTGTAACAACTTAACCAATCGTATAGAGTTAGGTTAGCCGTCGTCACAACAAAGTGATTTAAAATCGATCAGTATTTTACAATTGAATATTTGTTTCCCGCTACATGTTTCGGTCTCATAGGACCCACATCAGGCAGTGATATAAGAACACGTCTAGGGTCATTGAATTGCTAATATGGATCAATATTTGGTTCAACGTGTCATACTCTATGATACAGAATTGTGCCTCGAGTTAATCGGATAGAATGACTCTGGACGTATTCTGACATCACTGTCTGATGATTGTCCTGTGAGAACGAAACATGTAGCAGGAAACAAATATCCAATTGTAAAATACTGATCGATTATAAATCACTTTGTTGTGACGACGGCTAACCTAACTACTGTATATACGCATGTATAGGCCGCAGCACAATTTTCAGACAGAAACTATAGAAAAAATAATTTTCTTGGAATATTATTTCAGGAGTAGAAATTATTCCGAAATTTGGCAATGTTAATTTTTTTTAAATGAAGTGTGATTTCGAATATTTCGAATATAAGTCGCACCCCAGTTTTCCTCTTGAATTTTTGGCAAAAAATGTGCGGCCTATACATGCGTAAATATGGTATATCCGTTTGGGACACGTAACAGGACGCACACTGTGAAAACCAATAATTTAAGTGGCTGAGGGACAGAAGAATGGGTTCAATTCTTGCAAGAAACCTAAGAAGATCTTCTTAGAGCTCAATAGCGCTACCCTTTCCTATTCATTGTTCACCTGTCAACCTGCCATTTGGGGTCATACGGCCTGAGATACTTCGCTAAGTGAAACATAAATTTAAGAAACTACACTGTCCAGAAAGGCTGTAGGACACACATTTGGTTCTTAGCGGGACATTCCTTTATTATTCGTAATGGGGTGAGACTGAGTCCACTTGGTACCGCGGCCATTACTGGACTATTGTACCTGCCCCAGCTGATAGGTGAGGGTGATTGTGGAGCAATTGGTGGAATGAAGACTGGCACGGGAAACCGAAGTACTCGGAGAAAACCTGCCCCAGCGCATCTAGCGTGCAAGATGTGACAGTGTGAAATTTTACTGCCACTCCCCTTACACGACCTTGTGGCTCGGTGGTTAAGCACATGGGACAGCTGTGCCTTTATCTTTATCAAGTAAACAAGATACGAGACGCGATCAAGCATTTATGGCATAATTTGGTATGAAAACTCGAAAATAAGTTGTAATCGCATTACTTGCTTGTTATGATGCGTAGCTTCCTTATCAGTGTATATAAGGTATATTTCTCTAAGCAATTTCTCTTAATTCTAATCGAAGTAATTCATAATGTTTTGAACATTTTCCACTGTCAGTGAGTAAATGTAAGAAGTATTCACAACCTGAAGAAAGCAGTCTTCTGGGATTTGGCACCGTGCATATCCAGAAGACTGCTTTCTTCATAGTCACCGCCGTGAAAGCCTCAAATCTTACATATTCACAACCTGTCTTTCAAATGTGCATCACTGTATGGAGTACTGGCTCTAATTTACTTCGATTTGTGGCGTTACCTTAGGATAAATATCTTCTTACGTTTTCACATGTACCTATGCAATTTTGGTAACATAGCTCATTTACGTGTTACATTACAAATTTAGCATGAAAATATTTATGTTTCACAATTAATTAATTAGTTTTAGTTTGAAAAATATACATATACAAAAATGACCTAGGCAATGCCCATCCGGCCCTCTGGCGGCTGAGGCTGTTACGAGGCGCTCCTGGCAAGTGGTGGAGGCATCTGGCTAGGGTTTGAACCAGTACAGAACGTCATTTTGAGCATTCTATCACTATTATATTTGTGGTTTATTAGTTTCAGGCCTCATCGTTTTGGATTTCAATCCATCATCAGTCCAACTGCCAAACAATTAATTAATTTAGACGGCTTCAGTATGGAGCCATCTATTGAGAAATGTTGAAACTACGTAATAATGGAAGATACGTAATTTCGGGGAGAATTTAGGGCTTCCTACCATGAAATGGCGTAGGTTTAGGCTACAGACTATACATTATATGGAAACCAGGTTTGTTTGTGAGCCTGGATATTTACCATATGATTATGCTTGCGAAGCTGTAAACATTGTTTCCAGGGAAAATTTAAATAAAATTTGGATCCACTTAACCATTTATGATTGCCCCTGTATTTGAAAGCACGCTTGATTTAAAGAAAATGCCATTTAAATGTTCCCCTTACTTAAACATTGTTAAAATAAACAGTGCGCCTTTGTCTCACTTGCATTTCCCTGCAATCGCGGAACAAACAACATCCGTATTGAGTATTATCTGAACGCTGGGCCCAAAGAAGCAGAACTGTACGACAAGCATGCCGAGTTACCGAGCGTTGGTTCAGACACACTCAGTTTTACTCAGTAAAATGCTACTGGGCAGCAGTATCACACTGTCCATATTTGTATATACGAGAATATTGGTAATGAGATTTACTTGTCTCTCCCCTGAATGTTTTCTTGTGGTTTTCATTTCCAGAAACATCACCTAAATACACGAATAATCCACCTCCTTAAAACGGCTCAAAAAATAAAGAAGTTGATAAATTGTAAGAAGAAAGTCGAGCCTCTGAAGCTCAGTTGAACAAGAATCAGAGAGAATGTAAGATTTGAGGCTTTCACGGCGGTGACTATGAAGAAAGCAGTCTTCTGGGATTTGGCACCGTGTATATGTGGTGTTAACCGACGTTTCGGAGGAACGTATCGCCTCCATCTTCAGGGTAGAAGAAAAAATATAAGAAATCTGCAAGCGAAGAGACCGTGAGAACCGGTAAAAGCAGACGGTGTCAGCAGATTTCTTAATTTTTTCTTCTACCATGAAGATGGAGGCGATACGTTCCTCCGAAACGTCGGTTAACACCACATATACACGGTGCCAAATCCCAGAAGACTGCTTTCTTCAATCAGAGAGAAGTCCACGGAAACGCACGTTCAGTCAATCTCAAATCAACTTCACAAGTTTTCATTCTCTACAACTCAAGGCTGCTCTGTATTCATGGGGCTTTAAGTATCAACGTTATTCTTACATGAAACAAATTCTGTTTAAATATAAACCTATCACTCAGTGTCATATTAATACAGAAAAATGTATTTTCTAAACTATTGCACTTATTTTGAATAAAAAGTCTAATCGATCACAATGAATTTATTAAGAAAGTCTGCTCAGGGAAGTATCAAGTTTCTAACATTGCATCCATGATGCAAGTATTTTTGCTTTAGGCGGCTACCGCGTAAATCGAGGTACACCTCTACGAACTACGTGACTGATACTTCGTTTGAAATTCTAACTTCATTGAAGTCGTGGACCACAGCGTAGAATGCGATTTCAATTTGGTTTCAGGAGCAGTTTTTGTTTCAGGATTCTGCGCTGAACTCATGAAATAATGATCCCTCCCACCTCTGTCCTGGATGACAATTTGATACAGAATTTTCATTGGATTTGTTTGTTTTTGTTTTTTTGCCTGGCTTCTGATGCAGATATTTTCAGTGGCGGGACAGAGAGGTCCCATATTTCAGAAACACTGGTACAAATTACAGGCGCTATCTTGAAGCACCAGGCATCGTTTCCACCAGTGCAGTACACATGTTTCGTATACAGTGTGTTCCATTACTGCACTGCAGTAGTACTGATTAAAAAGTAAAAAAAAAAAAAAGTAAAGCTATCCCAGTAACAGGCCGTGAAGGCCCATAAGGTTGTGAGACGTTGAGGGTCCCGCATTATCTAGACAATCTGCCCAAAGATGGCAGTAAGATTAGATTGATTAGAGGGGATATTTATTCTAGAAAAGAAACTAAAAATTGTAAGTTAATGGGTCAAGAATCTTCCTTCGCTTAAGACACGGTACTTGTGAGATAGGAGATTTCTTGACTAGCTAAGCAACTATTGGCTTCTCGAGAAATATTCTGCTACATTGAATTAATCAGTTATCTTGTATTTTTAAGATCTTTATCACAACCGTCACAACACAACATACATCAAGATCAGTGCCTATCTTCGGCTCTGCTACATGTTTCGGCTATTAATAGCCATCATCAGGCAAATACACGTTAACATATATACACCACTGAACTGGAGTACTAGTAAAATTGGATATAATACTATTAATTATATAAAACACTTGACGCAAAAATACAATAAATCAGATTATATAAAACAGAAGTTATAGCATAAAACAAGAATAAAATGCTTAGATTGATGTTTTATATCATCGAATCAGTGGTTGGTTTTGTAATTTCGCTGCGTTCCCACGAACAAATTGGAATATTCTATATTTTTTGTATATAAAATTGTATAGGAGGCTCGTGATGTAGATGTAGTATATAGTAGAAAACAAGAATAAAATTCTTAGATTGATGTTTTATATCATCGAATCCGTCGTTGGTTTTGTAATTTCGTTGCGTTCCCACGGACAAATTGGAATATTCTATATTTTGTATATATAAAATTGTATAGGAGGCTGGTGATGTAGATGTAGTAAATTAATGTTAACCTGAAAATAATATGAAAGTAATGGTATTACATTTTGTTATAATAAACAATTGATTTTGGTATTAAGATATAGTGTATATTACTAACCGTTTAGTCGGTGCCTCATCTTATAAAGTATTGTCCGTTCTGTAGGGAATGTAAACAGCGACTGATTTGGTCATGTAAGATTAAAGTCAATGCAAGGGAGGGAGTGGTGAGGTAGAGATAAGGTGTATCCGGAAGTGAAGGTACACTTACACACGTGACCGACGGGATTTGGACTTACACACGTGACCGTGAGTAATAACTGAATTATTGTGCATCGAGTATTTTACTGCTACAAAATGGAGATGCAGCAGATGATGGAAATGCTGGCAAGGATGGACGCCAGCATGAAAACCCACCAAGAAGAGATGAGAGCTGGCCAAGGAAAAACAAATATGATGCTGAAAGAGGCAGAAGCCAATAGAAAAGCCGACATGGAAAAGTTGGAGGCCGATAGGAAGAGAGACAAAGAAGATTTAATGGCGAAATTAGACGCCTACCAAAAAAAGGCGTTGGCCGATAAGAAGGCCGACAAGGAAGAGATGAAGGCCGAAATGCAATCTATGCGGTCGGAGTTGGAAGAGTTAATCCAACATAGAATTGAAAACAGTTTTGCGATCTTTGAACACGGCAAACGGATTCTGCTGTCGGAGCTAACTGAGAAGATTGAAGTGTCCCTCTGCGCGCGAACAACAAAACTACAGGAAGACCTAACGAAGAACTACAATGAAACTTGCGCAGCAATTGAGGAGGCCAAACG
>NW_019732379.1:347557-354722 GCF_002891405.2 Cryptotermes secundus | reverse complement strand
TAGCGCTCGCGTAATAGGCGAGTAATCACCCCGCATCCTGGTAGCTATGCAACGCGCAACGCGCGGTGACGTCACGAGCGGAGCCGAAGTGAGCCGAGCGGAGCCGACGTTAGCCGAGTCCCCGCAACCTTGAAGCTATGCAAAGCGAATCAACAGCGGTGACGTCACCGAGGGATATCGCGGTTGCTAGGCAGCAGTCAACAACTCCGGACAGCGTGGCTAGCAACAAGGCACCAGACGACAACTGTCCGATCAAGGCTACATAAGGAGCAGCGAAGGCTATTCACAGCCAGTTAGTCCTGGAGCTATCTCCGAGTCAGTCCTGGAGCTACCTCCGAGTTAGTTCCGAGTTAGCCAGCAACTAGTCAGTTGTATTCTGGCATTTGGAGTGTACTATTTGTGATACTGCAGATAGCAGTAATCGTAAATCTGTAATTTGGGCGATTGTAAGTGCGAATGTGAAATAAAATTCGCTATATAAAATACGGCGTGAAGTTATTTGTCGCGATATACGCCCGATACGTGACAACTGGGGAAGGGGGTATATTATGTTTTGTATGTATCAATTCAGTGTTAGAAGCCGCTACCAAGGAACTACACGTAAAAACATATCAGACCGTCAAGACTCAATGTGTGAAGTATTTATTTTTAGAGTGTGCAGAACAGTGGATCCGCTGTAATTTTTTTTACCTACGAGTTAATTCGTTACTGAACATAGGTTCTGTGGTTAGTCACCAAAACGTCATATAGGATATCACAAGTCAGAATATAATGACGGACAAGGGAAGACATAAAGTATTTCCTTGCATCTGCAACATTTGCCTGGCTAAATGGACCCTCATCCTGTTAAATCTCGTGCTCTTCGTGGCTGGATTCTCGGTTATTTGCAGTGCAATATGGGTTGGCTGGAACAGACATTCATTCGTTAAATTTACCGGGTTGATAAAAGACGAAGAAATCAGAAGTAAGATAGTCGACCAAACAGAATCTATCGTCGTTACCAGAGCTATATACGTAATTATCGGAGTTGTGGCGTTTCTGCTCTTTGTATGCTTACTAGGATGCTGCGGAGCGGTATGTGGGAGCAGATGCTCATTGACTCATTACGCAATGATTCTGCTCGTCATTCTGGTGTTGGAAATCATTGCTGGATATTTAGCTACAGACTACGCTTATAACGCAGAGAAAGAAATAAAAGTTGCCATGAACGCGACCCTCCGACACTACAATGATTCTGTAGGCAAGGAAAACAAGAGTGATGCAACTCTCATTTGGGACAGCATTTTCCTCACTTTTAACTGCTGTGGTGTATATGATCACGAAGATGTAGCGTATAAGGATGACAACGGAACAATGATAATCCCTGAAACATGCTGCGCTCAGCGTTATATAAATGCAAAGGGAGAGCTTGACTGTTATATGCACAAAGGAGACAAGGTGAAACCTAACAAGGTGAGCTGCTACGATGCAATTTTTGAAGTGATTGAGAGGAAAAGTAACATAGTAATAGGAATAATTTTTGGATTAGTCTTGGGCCAATGCTTGAGCATCATTCTGGCTCGGTTCCAGGCCCAGTCCATATTAAAACGTAATCTACAGAAGAGAAGGGGGCTTCTGACAGAACACTTCGGCCCATAAGGTGTGCTTAACATACAGTTCTCCTCTTTAAGAAAATGGAAGTAGGCTTGTGAGGTGCCCTTGATGTCTGTGTGCATGTATGCTTATCCCTCCTTATATGTTTCTCGGTACTTGAACCAATCTTCATGGAACTTTGCGTGTGCCTCACTGCGCCTCATTCCATCTCAACTGCAGACTTCCTAAATAATTCCAACAGTAATACGAATACCACAGTTCCTGAAATTCTTGCGACAATGAACTCAGTGTCACAAAAGTAGCTAGCTCTGCTAAATTTGAATGCAAATAAAGATAAGTAGCGTAGCTACTCGCAGGGCCTCCCTTGCTGGACAGATCAAAGGGTAGGCATCAGACGAAGAGAGACACCAAAAACCAAAAACTGATGCCGGAAGCAGCGTCATCAGCAGCGACTTGAAGCACAGAGCAAATGATGCTCGAGATGGTTCAAGTTCGTATAGCAACAGGCGTGACCAGAGTGGTTTGAACGGCTGTTGTACTGCGATGTGGAAAGCAAATGGAAAAACTACCACATTATCACTTTTCCTGGATAGTCTCTTTCCAAAAACAGAAGATCGCATCAAGTGGAGAAACTGTTTTGGAAGAGACTGTGGACCTGTCGTCTGACAGATTACTGATGATGATGATGATGTATCAATTATTACATTATATATAGGGTTAAACTTTTCGGTAAAATTATCATTCAGTTGCAAATATATATGTATATATGTTAAATGGAGATGCAGCAGATGATGGCTACTGATAGCCGAAACATGTAGCAGAGCCGAAACTAGGCACTTATCTTGATATTTGTTGTGTTATGACGGTTGTGATAAAGAGGTTGTATATTTTAACACAACAGGATGCATGAAACGAAAATTGTATTTTTAAGTTGTATTATGTTTACTGGGTACCCGAACATGTTTCGATAATACTGTCACGTTTATCAGTGACTAAGGATGGCAATCGGATTGGTAAATGGATTTACTGACCACTTGTAGGTCGTAACTAAAATTAGTTCTTACGCTATTGCTAAGGCCGCGCCATAGCTCAAGCGGTTAGTCGCTGGCTTCCCACCGCGGCTGCCCGGGTCTGGTCAAGTGGGATTTGTGGTGAACAAAGTGGCGCTGGGGCGGGTTTTCTCCGAGTACTTCGGCCGCCGTGCTGAGTGGACCCAGTTGGACTCCACCCCCCCACCCAAAGCGAATTAAAAAAAAATCAAATTTACACTATTGCCAATTTACACAATTTATAATGACTCTACACTAATCTTCTCAGTCTATTTCCACTAGTCTTTAATGTCCGTTTCCTGGCAACGGATTTATAGCATAGGAAATATAAAAGTCTCACTAAATTACACACTCCCAATATCGATATACTACAGCACATGTGACGTCACGCACTAAGCCCTCTGATTCTTCTTCTGGCCATACTGTTGTTCACTTGGAACTTCGAAATTCAAGTGAAGTCCATCTATTACTTACTCCTCCAGTTTACGACTACACGTAAACGACCTTTGCTGTCCCCTACAAACCTTCGGCGCGGATCAACAGAAAACGCATCACGTTGTCTCTATCCAGTGTTGTGTGACGTCACTGCCTACGCGGAAGTGTGACTGAGTTTGCAGCCACCTGCTTAAGCTGGTTCCTCGCTCGCGGATTTTTCTAGCCTGAAGATGGAAGCGATACGTTCCTCCGAAACGTCGGTTCATACAAGAGCTACACGGCGCCAAATCCCAAAATGCGGCATTCTTCAAATCAACATTTCACTGAATATACATTTTATTAATAACAGCAGTTCTTTCTCCGCAAAGTTCGAGACTGCAAGTCTTACTGAAGCATAGGCACTCTTCATCACTGCCTGCTATATAACTACGGAATATCAAGCCTTAGGATTTTATTTTTATTGTCATTATTTCTGCGGCATCTTAGCGAGTCGGACTCCATCCGATTCGACTGGACTAGCTTCGGTTTCCGCCCCGGCAGCTTCACTCCTCCACTTTCATCCATAAATATTTAAGAAATGGCAGGATATTTCATTTAGAAAAGCCGACCCCGGCTGTCGATCCACGATTCTCTGTCATGAGAACGAGGCCCAAATGGAAATTCGGACGCACTGTATAACAGAAATCAGAGTTCTCTGTTCCCTCCCCTGCAGTATTCAGCAAGGTAAGAGTGAAAACCACATCATTTCAAACATCTATTCCGTTCGCGTTGCTGTAGATGTCGTCCTTCCGAGTTATTGAAACTCTATGGAACTTTCCTGCCTTCCGTTTTCCAATACTTCCACGGTTGTCCCACTTTTCTTTTGTTCGCTCTTTTAGAAATCGTAGCGCTGTCTAGAAAAATCAGTTTTTCGTTTACTCGTATATCTTTACCCTCCATAAAATAAACACTAAAGTTTTTCATTTCCATTCGGATATGATAAAAGTATGTCCCCTAAGTTTACTAGGCTTCGCAACATTTCCGACTTATTTGCAATGCTGCAATGCAACGAAAACTGAAGATGTTCATTTGGCTGTTTGATTATTTCAAGATGCCGCCTCCACTATTGACTTATTTCTGGTAAATTTCATTATAAATGAATATTATTTTATAAATATTTCATTATTTCTTGTCGAATAAGATGAAAGAAATATTAAGCACATTAAACATGATGAGAATTAGGGGGCCCATACATGTACGAGTCTGGCTCGTGATTCTGACTCGGCTCGGGTTCCAATGAACGAAACTCGTCCGTGTGTGGGTCGCCACGCTCATACGTGTGTGGTAAAATTAATGCAAGAAAGGCTCCTCGCCGAGCCGCCTTAGAAGAGTTCGGTTGCTGTCTTCATAAAGATTATTCAGTATGTCCGTTTGTTTCTAATCCAATTGGGTCTAATGTACTACCATCCCCGGTAGCAGGCCAGTTAAGTTAACCAGTCATGTAAATTGTACGGGCTTTTCGGATCATTCGCAAGGATGTGTCGCTTTCATAATTCTGCCCGCATGTAAAATCCCCAACACTCACTGAATGGGCTTTATTCAAATTACACACACAGGAGTTTCACTAATGTTTATCGACAGGTTCTAATTCTGCTTAAAATTTGACAAAAATAACTGGTACACCACACGGAAACCTACAAGCCGTTTTGCATTAATCTCGACATTAAGTCGCCAAACAGTGGTATTTGTCGAAAGGAAAAATATTTTGGACAAAGCTGCAAAGATAAATAAGACATACTTTTTAGGCCATACTCAATATATTTGTACAGATTTCGAGATAATTACACGAAAGGGAGCGAACGAAGCATACTTATTTCCACATGCATACATTTCCTAAATTCTCTAGTTCGACGTCCAGTGCATTAGACATCCTAGGTCATGAAATCACGGTGTTTCGACTGCGAACTTCATACAGTTTTTATAGTAGTGATATCCTCAATGATATCCCAGTATTTTTTATTGCTATTGGGGTGGGACTAAGTCCCTTGTACTGCGGCCACTGCTGGCCTATTGTACCAGCCCCAGATGATAGGTGAGGGTGATCGTGGAGTGATTGGTGGAATGAAGATTGGCAGGGGAAACCGAAGTACTCGGAGAGAACCTGTCCCAGCGCCACTTTGTCCACCACAAATCCCACTTGACCAGACCCGGGATCGAACCCGGGCCGCCGCGGTGGGAAGCCAGCGACTAACCGCTTGAGCTATGGCGCGGCCCTTGATATCCCAGTAACTGTGACTGTAAAGTACAGAAGATGTGATCTATATTGAAACAGGCCCACTGTCTCGGGATTCCTTTGGGAGATTCAGGAAGTTGCATCGGGACAATCATCTAAATGAGAGTCGAAAATTGACTACAAAATATACTAATTTTTTCACAAAGTTCTGAAAATTATATAGGCCTGCAATGAACCCACGTGTATGATTTTCCAAGCTACTTGAAAACATGAGTAAACTGTAATGAAAACTTCAAACTATTTTGTATCTGCCTACTTCAAGATAAACTGTATATGAGATCAGAATGTACACAGTTCTGAAGGAGCGGACGGTTCATACAGCAATATTGTTTTCTATTGGACTGTGTTATAGTACTCTGGTAATCTATTTCTATATATTTTATCTACTTTTTGTGTTTACCATATAAAATACTTGCAGTATTTTCCTTATATCTGTATTATATTTGTGGCCCATTTTTTAAATACGCGTACCACAAGTCATCTAGAAAAATTTCATCTGTGCTGCTTCCACGAGCTGATGAATTTGCAACTTTCTTTGACAGACCGGTTGTTTGCTAGAGAAGTTGATAATTCCTGTTNATCCATGCCCTGAGTGGTATTCGAACCCACGATCCCGGCTTCCGAGGGTGCGAAGACCGTGCATGCCTACACCGCTCGGCTACCGTGATCGGCCTTCTAAGAGTTACTCTTAGAAATTCTGTAGTCAGTAAGAATGAAGTCTGACAATATGTACTACATACCGTATTTACGCATGTATAGGCCGCGTGCGTGTATAGGCCGCAGCACAATTTTCAGACAGAAATTATAGAAAAAATAATTTTCTTGGAATATTATTTCAGGAGTAGAACACCCTGTATTACTAATTATGAATATATATTTTTTAAATGAAGTGTGATTTCGAATATTTCGAATATAAGCCGCACCCCAGTTTTCCTCTTGAATTTTTGGCAAAAAAATGTGCGGCCTATACATGCGTAAATACGGTACTTCAGTATAAAATAAATTCTCAATTTTGCTTTCAAAAAGTATTTATGTGTTTCAAACGACGTATTGTGGAGAACAATAGTAAAGGTAAAAGGTTGTTATCTTGGAGAGACAGGATAGCGTAGTCGGTATAGCAACTGGCTACGTGCTGGACGACCGAGGTGTCGGAGTTCGTGTTCTGGTAGGGTCAAGAATTTTCTCAACGTCGTTCAGACCGGCTCTAGGGTCCAACCAACCTCCTATCCAATGGTTACCTGGGGCTTTTTCCCGGGGGTAAAGCAGCCGGGGCATGAAGATGCCCACTCACCTCCAACTAGTGCTGAGGTCAAGAATATATGGCTCTATACATCCACTCCCCCATACGCCTTCATGTCTTAGTGCTTAATTAGTTAAGCATGGTACAATAGGCCAGAAGTGGCCATAGTACAAGGGACTTAGTCCCACCCCACCAGCAATAAAAAAATAACGAGTTAAGCACAGGGACAGCATTACCTTTACCTTGGAGAGGTCAGGGAAATTGATTAATTTTGCTGTTGCTTGCGTTGCCTCTATTCTCCATTATTTTCCCCGTAAGAAATACATTGGGACCGTGACATCAGTGTGGCCATAAGCTGTATTCTGTAGGAACGCTGGTAACGAAACATGTTTACTATATAAGATTTGAGGCTTTCACGGCGGTGACTATGAAGAAAGCAGTCTTCTGGGATTTGGCACCGTGTATATATGGTGTTAACCGACGTTTCGAAGGAACGTATCGCCTCCATCTTCAGGGTAGAAGAAAAAATATAAGAAATCTGCAAAGCGAAGAGACCGTGAGAACCGGTAAAAGCAG
>NW_019732379.1:190413-347441 GCF_002891405.2 Cryptotermes secundus | reverse complement strand
AACGTCGGTTAACACCATATATACACGGTGCCAAATCCCAGAAGACTGCTTTCTTCATGTTTACTATAGATTGTGGCATGACTTAGTTTTATATTCGAGTAGCTGTCAACAGTCTATGTTCTTACTATAGATTTATGCAGGGGGGCAAGTCGCTTTAGTGCGGGGATACACATTTTAGCTTTACTTTCCTAATGTAGGCTTATGCGATCTCCATGCTGTCTGCGAGTCTGTGTATCTCCCATCTACCTTCTCTCAACTTTTGAATGGCTGAACCAGTCTGTATGAAACGTGGTATATATGTCAAGGCAAATGAACCCATCTCAACGGCGTACTTCATAAATCCCTCCTCTCAGTCTGTGTGTCTGTATGTGTATCCCCCTTTCGTTGCTAGGTTGCAACGGCTCGGTTAAGTGTATGCCTCGTCTCAGTGTTAGGCAGCGGCAGGATAGGCACGTTCTCGGGGCAACGAATACACGCAACAGTAGAACTGTTGGACGCGTCATTTCTTTGCGTTCCGTATCTGAATCAAAAGGAGAGTCCGTGGGCCTGTGTATCTCCCTGCCTTTGCTAGGTAACAGCTAGGTAAAGACTTATGTGTGGCAACGAGGGATTGTTGGAACGTTGTTTTCTATGCTGTCCGTGTCGTATCAGAGGAAAATAGACGATTAGTTATTCCCAGAACTTCTTGTATTTCTACGGCCTGCCCCACGTGAACTGTGTTCTGAAGGTTGCGATAACGTGTGTGAAGATAAGAAACTACAGACGTCAAGCGTAAGTAATTAGCACCCAAATTGCAGTGCAGATATCTCTTCAAGGACGCTCCGTAGGATGTACATATGTTAGTGAAATGTGCGAAGGTCCGTCCCACCCTCCTCCTCCTATAGCGTAACGGTAAAGTTGTCCCTGTGCTTAGCTAATTAAGCACTACGCTATAAAGTCGTATAGGACAGTGGATGTATAGATCCACATTTTCTTAACCTCGGTACTAGTTGAAGGTGAGTGGTTAGTTTCACGCCCTGGCTGCTTTACCTCCGGGAAAGAGCCCCCGGTACCCCTTGGATAGGAGGTTCGGTGGAGCCCATAGCCGGTCTGGACTACATGGAAAAGTGAAAAATTTTGATCCTACCGGAACTCCAACTCAACCCCTCGGTCGTCTAGCTCGTGGCCAGTCGCTCTACCGACTACGCTATCCCGGCTCCGAATAACAGCGAGTAAAATATAAAACTCTGCGAAGGTTAAGCGGAACTGCAATGCCAATTGTTATAAGGGGACACAAACTGATCCAACACTGACGTTCAAGTTAGAGAACGTAGAGGTCAGGTTTAAAGTCTTGTGTTGCTCTCTTCGAGTCTGTTGTTCTTGTGGACGGTGTGGTAAAAGCAGATCTCGGAAAAGCGATAAAATACAAGGCAATGAAGTACTAAAATATGTTCTGGCTCATCGGCAGGATCAAAACGGAAGAAAGCCTTACCTTCTCAATTATGTAACTGACTTTGTACCAAGGGACGATGTTATGAGTAATAAAACTGACCTATTTGTACTGGTCAGTACCGTTGGATGTCGTTAGATCAGCTGACATCTCTATCTGGGGACGGGAGGTACTAAAACTTCTTTCGTAACTGACACAGATGACGGCCCGAAGAATCCCCACTGCACTTTGTTATTCTGACGACCTCAGATTTCAAATGGAAAAGAATTTCGCGATGTAATTGACAGAAATCATAACAGTAGAAAGGAAGGCGGGGAGGGAATGCTTACGAGGTACATAATGATACGAAAATACAGTAAACATATCAAATTTCGTGACATCCTTATTTCATGATATACATCTATGTCTCGCAGTGGGTCTGGAACGGGGTACACTCAGCCTCGTGAGGATAACTGAGGAGTTATTTCAAGCAAATAGAGGCTCCGGTCTAGAAAACCGAGACTAACGGCCGTGGGGATCCGTTGCGCTGACTACACGACACCCTCTATCCACAAAAATTGGCACTAACTTCGCCGACAAGCGGCGGTAGCTCGGTCGGTATAGTTCGCTTGCTGATAACAGACCACGGAGTTTAGTTTAGTTTTATCTATGGCTCTACATCCCTTTGTTGAACTTCGGTCATTTCTTTTTTCAGGTTCTCCATCTTTTACACAGTCGATAGGACAACTTGGACGGGAGATCAGTCCGTCGCAAGGCAGCTGCCTGCACACACAGGACAGCACCAACACAAAATAAAATCGTACAGACATTCATGCCTTATGTGGGTTTCGAACCCACAATCCCAGTGTTTGAGCAGGCGAAGACAGTTCATCCCTTAGACGGCGCTGCCACTGTGATCAGCTATTTCATGGCATACCACTCAATAAATTTGCCATGAAATTAATGCTACATCGTTTTCTTCGTACAAATGTAAAAGCGCACTTTCAGATCCATAAGGGAACTTAGGTTGTCTCCAATTATAACTAGTCTGCCGCGCCGCTTTTGTAAGAGAGGTAATTGGGAACTTGTGAACCAGTCCTCAAAGCACTGTAAGCAAAAGCAGGAGACTTTGTGTGATTCTATACCATAGCCTGCGCCCCTTTTCTGTCCTTGTCAGCCAGAGTTTCTCGGCTCTATAAACTACACATGGGGATGCAAGTTTACCTTCTGCATTTTCATACATCATTAGAAATGTACAAACTTTAGAAGAACTACGAGTCCTTTCAAGAGAGTTTTTCCCCGACTCGTGATCACTCTCTTAATTCTAGGGTCATCAACAAGGTTATCTCATCGTAGTTCCACGCGGTTGGTGTTGAAACTCCTGCCACTTTCGTCTTCAGATGGTCAAAGAACTCGTTAGTAAAAGTATCACCATTTTCAATCAAACGTCTCTATATTAAGTTCGTCAATAATGCAACTATCATTACAACATTCACCATTCAACACCAACACCACATGTTTTNAAGTCCGTCAATAACGCAACTATCATTACAACATTCACCATTCAACACCAACACAACACGTTTCGGCCACAGAGGGCCATCCTCTGGTGTATAAGGTGCAATAAATCCAATCATCCAATCCAAACCCCGTCTTACAAGTCACCCCAAAGCGTGATAATATGATTCAGGTTGTGATGTGTTTGAAGCGGTTAAAACTAAATTTATCCTCGATAATTTGGGAGAAATATTAAAATTCTGCAATTAATGTAGGGCATCGCTTACTGCCGTAACAAACGGGAGGAAAGTAGAAAATACAGAAGCAGGAAGACTAACAGAATGACACAGTGCAGCAGAAACCTTCTTGAGTTTCCTTCCAAGTCAAGAAATTGCCTGAGCTCTATCAAACTCGAACGCTTATCATTGNCAATAAATCCAATCATCCAATCCAAACCCCGTCTTACAAGTCACCCCAAAGCGTGATAATATGATTCAGGTTGTGATGTGTTTGAAGCGGTTAAAACTAAATTTATCCTCGATAATTTGGGAGAAATATTAAAATTCTGCAATTAATGTAGGGCATCGCTTACTGCCGTAACAAACGGGAGGAAAGTAGAAAATACAGAAGCTGGAAGGCTAACAGAATGACACAGTGCAGCAGAAACCTTCTTGAGTTTCCTCCCAAGTCAAGAAATTGCCCGAGCTCTATCAAACTCGAACGCTTATCATTACATTCAAAATATCCTGAATTTGGGCCCTATTCTGAATATGACAAATCGAGTACACAATTTTATACCTCCATATCCTTCAGTGTACCCCCTAGAGCTCACAAGCAGTCTCTTCCTTTCACACTTTTGGCTACAATATTGTATGCAAGATAATCTTTTCTGTGCGTGCTGCATGACCCACTCGCCTTGTTCTCGTTGATGTGACCACACTAATAATATTTGGTCAACATAAATTACGAAACTCCCCTGTATACACTTGTTTTCATCAATTTTCTTCCTTTCTGTAGGTATAAATTCTCTCCAGCTGGTAGAATGATATTTGAGTGATGTACTGGAAAGGATTTGGAAGGAAGCGGTGGTGGCCTAAAAGAGGTACTATCTCGGAAATTAAGGTACTGAGTAATTTCACGGAAACCCTCAATCAGGATAGGTGATGTCTTGGCAGAGATTCGAAGCAAGCATCTCTCGAATATGTAAGTCTAGAATGTTCAGTTTGTTTGAACCTGCCGCATTTTATCATCCATCTTTATATCCGCTTTGCATTGTTGCGAATATTTTGAATTAAAAGTCCAATTACCAGATATGTAATTTAATATGTTTTAATTAAATTAAATTGGAAAGTAGTAAAATACTCGTATATTGTAACTATGGGATCTATACAAAGGCACATGCTGTAACTCCGAGCACTGTCGGTAGTTGGCATTGTAAACACAAGTCACGGTACACCGCCCAGCACCATCTACTGCCAAAACTGTGAATAATTTGTTCTTTCCAGAAGCGACGGTTCGTGATGGGATTTGTCTCATCTCCTCGCAGCCAGACCGAGTCTGGGGCCCTCCCAGCCTCATAGCCAACGAGCACCGGTTGTTCCATCCCTCAGGGGCAAAGCAACCAAATCGTAACTTTCATCAGTCACAGAAACAAATCTATTATGATTCTTGAAGAAAATTTAGCAATATTAACGAGAAAGGCGTTATGTAGACGAAATGTTGCTTGTAGGTATTAACATAATTTGTAAACAGCCTTAAGCACTTTATCATATTTTTTATTAAATTACCGTATTGTTATCCGCAGAGTCACTTCTAAAGTCGCATAGACTATAATCTCTATCATGACGCCGTGCAACTTGATACATGACTGCCAAAGAACATACTGTGACGTGTTGCCCTATATATGACGCCCCTTCCTCCCCGCCAACCGTGACGTGCCTAGCGGAGCCGAACTGAGCCGAGTCCCAGCAAGCTGGTCTCTAAGCAAAGCGAGTAAACAGCGGTTGCTAGGCAAAGCGAGTAAACAGCGGTGACGTAACACAGGAAGCCGCAGTTGCTACGTAACCGTAAACAACTCCTAACAGCGTTGCTAGGGTATCGGTAAACGGCGACTAGCAACAACGAAGCGAGGCGTTTTCCCGTTGTCCGGCTGAGACCTACACTGCCTACGAAGACAGTTAAAAATGTATCAGCCGCCGAAGTGAGTTCTCGAGACAGCGGCCTACGAGTTTAGTTGGAATATAGCCAGCAGTGAGCAGTAAGGTGTGAGTTGTATTGTAGTGGTCACCGATTTCAGTTGTAACGAGTGAATCGTGATAGTGTGAAGAGATTTGGTTGTAGGGTTTGTAAAGTGTGGAAACCCGTAACATTGTTATAATTAATTGTAGCCAGCAGTCAGTTGGAGTATAGCAGCAGTCGCGGAAAGAAGAACCGGACGTGTGTGTTAATCAGAGACAGTTTGTGATAACGAAGAAGTAATTGGGAGTGTGTAATACAGAGAGACTTGTATAGCTCCCGTACTGTAAAAACGTGTAGCCTACTGAAGACAGAGTGAACCGATTATTGCGAATAGGGTTATAAAGTGTGAAACCCCGCAATAGTGTTATAATCAATTATAGCCAAGACTTGTAGGTTGTTAAATAAACCAATTAACAATCTAAACGGCGTCTCCAGTAGCAAAACACGCTAAAATACTGTCCCAGTCTTCGGTGTTCACATGCTCTTAACAGGATTGTAATATTTACATAATCTGTCTTTATCAGTCCAGAACCTTTTGTCTTCACGTCTGCTGTCCAAAAACAGAAAAATTAGAATACACAAAACTATAATTTGCCTATGGTTCTCTATGGTTGTGAAACCTGGTCTCTGACATTAAGGGAGGAACACAGACTGAGGGTGTTTGAGAACAGGATGTTGAGAATATTTGGACCGAAGAGAGATGAAATGACAGGAGGTTGGAGAAAACTGCATAATGAGGAGCTTCATAACTTGTTCTCTTCTCCAAGTATAATTAGAATGATCAAATCAAGGAGGATGACGTCGGCACGGCATGTAGCACGGGTGGGGAGAAGAAGAATGTATATAGTATATTGTGGGAAAGCCAGAAGGAAAGAGACCACTGTGAAGGTCTGCGTAGGTGGGTGGACAATATTAAAATGGATCTTACAAAGATGGGATGGATTGTATAGATCTGGTTCAGAATAGGGACCAGTGGAGGGCTCTTGTGAACTCGGTAATGAACCTTCGGGTTCCATAAAGTGCTGGGAAATTCTTGAGTAGCTGCACAACAGGCGGCTCCCCAAGAATGGTTCAGCTCCATAAGTAAGCAAGTAAGTCGTTTAATTCTTAAAATCCGTTGACTATTTTAACAATTACGTCATTGTTTCCATACACATTTTGTTAAAGGTCACTGTGAGATCTCGGGCAGGTTAGTCCAAGAGGGAATGCGCCTCATTATGCAGGAACCTGACACTGGCCAAGCTGCTTCCTCTTAAATCCTGTACAGTTTGCGGAAGTTAACCCGCTGAAACCTGAAAATCAGCTATACTACGTGTATATTCATAATTTCAATTTTAACCTCACAAGTCATATAATTCGACGTAATTGCAAAGAGCAGCTAGTTAAGGATGCTTAAGGGAATAATTGTTGCTCATTTTGAGAATAACATGAAACACGTAAATATACCCCTACGAACTTCTGTGGGCAAAATGTGCAGTTCCTTAATATTAAAACAAATGATGCATAGAGACGCTATTATGTTTCCAACGGGCCATCAGCTAAAAGCCCTTCTTGAGCTATAGCCTTCCATATTAGGTTAGAGGAAACTGCATAATGAGGAGCTTCATAACTTGTACTCTTCTCCAAGTATAATTGGAATGATCAAGTCAAGGAGGATGAGGTGGGAAGGGCATGTAGCACGAGTGGGGGAGGAAAGGAATACATATAGGATATTGGTGGGAGTGCCAGAAGGAAAGAGACCACTAGGAAGACCAAGAGGTAGGTGGGTGAACAATAATAAAATGGATCTTAGAGAAACACGATGGGATGGTATGGATTGGATCGATCTGGCTCAGGATAGGAACCGGTAGAGGCCTCCTATAAACACGGTAATGAACCTTCGGGTTCCATAAAATGCTGGAAAATTCTAGAGTAGCTGTAGAATTGGCGGCTCCTCAGGAAGGGCTCAGCTCCATGAATAAGTAAGCCTTCCTTAGTAGGTTCTGCTAAATTTGTCGTCCGTTTTTCACTTCTTTGAATTTCGCTACAACAGTTCTTCTTACAGAGCAAGGTCATTAGTCATCCTTTTTCCAACTCCCAGCCAGGAGGACCAGGTCTCTGCACTTATGTCCCACAGTGACGGGGTGGTGCAATTACACCCCCAAGACACCGGATTCCTTTTTCGTCGCCTTTACGTTTCGAAGGGTAGGGTGGAGTTATTCCAACCCGCCCCCACGCCGGAACAAAGGGAGAGTCACCCTCCCATATTAGTGGGTGGTAACTAAAAGCGACAGCTGATAGAGCATAGTGAATTAAGCTACGAACCGACCACAATAAATCACACACTGCGAATGTCTAGACAGAAAGAGTGCCGAAAAGTCCAACTTTGTGGCTAATGAAAGTTTCCTAGGAATTCACGCTAGGTCACGCAGTTTTCACTTAACACAAATGTTCTCTTCTCGCTAGTAGACGTAGTAGCAGATAGCAGGTAGTAGTAGTAGTAGTAGTAGTAGTAGTAGTAGTAGTAGTAGTAGTAGTAGTAGTAGTAGTAGTAGTAGTAGGAGGAGGAGGAGGAGGAGGAGGAACACTTAGCTTTAGACAGAAAATTTTAAGACACTTGTTATGTCTGTTGCGATAACTGAGTGTCACTTGGTCACGATCTTGCAACAACTCATTAATGCTTCCGGCCCTAAAGCCTGCACTTGCAAGAGTACAGTAATGACCCGTCCTTCCTGTTTAGAGTCATTGTCTTCTACGACAAGGATCCAACTCTTCACAGCAGATGTGCAGACGCATCAGACTTCAAAGCACGCTGCCAGCTTACAGTAGACAAAGTTTGAAACAAGAATATGGAATTGAACGTGGCCAGCCGCTGCCACTACAGCTCACTGCTGCCTTTCAAATAGTCACATATCCGAGCACACCAAACTCTATTCTGAATCAGGCAAACCATTTCATATCCATAATAATAAACATACTGAGGTCTTCTGAGAGCCTTCAAAAAATCCTTCGGCAGGTCGGGCAAGAGGGACCTAGCCTACTCGTACCTTCTCGCATTGCGGGCGTTCGGATCGTGGTGAAGCCGCTAGGCCAATGGACAAAGCAATCACAAACGAAACACTTAGATCACTGAGGTACCGTAAATGTTTCCTGATCTTACTCTGGAACTCCTCGCACCTCCGTATAGTGTTCGTATTCATGGGCTAAATTCCTTCTCGGAAATTCAGCAGACTTGAAAACTGTTCAGGTCTGGCCCCAGCTTCATCCAGTCCCTCTCCAGTGGGTACTCGGCGCCTTGGTTCGGTCTTACTTTTCCCCTATAACGACCTTGTCTATTTAAAATTATTCGCGACTTCAGGAATAGTTTTATTTTCTATGTGGAACTAATGAAATTTATGTCTGAATCTTGTCTTTACACTTTACAGGGGTATCGTGAATAAGCAGTCGTTTCGGTGTGTAACACCTGACATTTCGACTCAAGAAAAGTACCAGGAGCGTGTGACTGCAGTCGACGGGCACAAGCTCTCTTTGTGGCAGCAGTTCAGAGATTTACTAAGGCGTTAATGGAAATAAACTGTAATGTGTATAGGCCACGAGAAGGAAGGGTCGGGGTGCGAGATGACGCAGACAGCGCACCACTCTCGTCCGATAGGCCTCTGCATAAGAGGAGAAGAAGAAGCAGCAGCAGGAGGAGGAGCAGGAAGAGGAGGAAATGGAGGAGGAGGAGGTGGAAGAGGAGGAGGAGGAGGAGGTGGAGGAGGAGTAGAATGAGAAGAAACAGAAGCAGATGATGATGATTATGAAGAAGATGAAGAAGAAGACGGAAGAGGAGGAAGAGGTGGAGGAGGAGGAGGTGGAAGAGGAGGAGGAGGATTATGTGGAGGAGGAGTAGAATGAGAAGAAGGAGAAATTTTGAACATTAAAAATATAAACCCTTCAAAATTTTACAGCAAATCACATCACCGCATGAGTTTATTAAATTAATTTATTTCCTATCTAGATATATCTGTATTTTGTACCAAAGTGAAACATATTTTAGAGAACAAAAGCGCTTATTTATACATATTGCTCAGGGCTAGTGAACCACAAAGCAGATTGTGGAACTTCTAAATCCATGTTATTGTGATTTATATTCGCTTTGGACTGCATTCCAATTTACATGCTCTGTAAGTGTGGAAGTAATGTACAGTATAACAACCGACATTCTTGGCCGTTCCAAGCACGAAGAAGAGAGAGAGAGAGAAGATAAAGTGTTGGGAGAATAGTGAAGCATGCCTGTATGTACCTTTAACGGAAATTTTACATTTTACATAAACATTTGTGGCTTTCAAGTTTCCCACTCAGTACCCGCTCTTCTCTGGCAAAGGCAGGTAGAAGAGAAGGTAATGTTGGCAGAGCATTTGAAAATTTACCAGCCATAAAACGTTCACGCACAAGAAGTGCTTTCCGTAAAATTGGTTGGGAAATAGTGTATAAATATGTGCGTAACATAAAATGAATTACTGATTGTGTAATAGATCAAATAAATGATTATTTCAGTACCAAAAGCAAGAAGTTGTGGGAACAACTAATCGCGTACTTTCCTCTGATACAACACAGGCCGCATGCAAAACGACTCATCCAACAATTATTCTACTGTTGCTTGTGTACTCGTGGAAGTGGTAATTTTTTACCGAGCCGTTCCCTAGCAACGGTAGGAGGGCTACACATACACAGAGACTGATGGCAATGATATATAGAGAACGTCATTGAGATGGGCTCTGATACCATGTTATACTGTATATACCAAGTTTCGTAACGATTGATTCAGCCATTAGGGAGGATACAGAGACACACAGAGAGCATGGTGATAGCATAAGCCTACTCTTACGTAACCAAAATAATGAAAGTGGGATAGCTGTATGCATATCCTATATCTAATTCTAATTCAAGACGACATGACGAGTTGAGGACGTGTTTACGTTTACCATTTGAAGTACCGGTATATTTGCCCTACATTCTGCAATGAGTCGTAACCAGAACTCAGCGCAAAATAGTGATAAGATACAGCTAATAAGTCATTCAAAGTGTTCACGTATTTGGGAACGATAGTAGAGTTCCAGAAAAGTTGTCTGGCTCTAGTCTGCTAGCTAGATAACTAAAATAAATAAAGGGGCCTACAGAAAACTGTAATTTAAGTTGCTATTTTAGTATACTCTTCTTATTTTGAAAAGAAGCATGTTTATGAGATCACCTTCCTCTCTGTGTAAGCCCTTCCCCCGGCAATTTCTATGGCTTGTGAGGCTTATGAGATCACCTAGCTGTCCGTGTAATCAATTCCCCCACAATTTCTAAAGTTTGTGAAGCTTATCAGATCACCTAGCTGTCTGTGTACTCCATTCCCCCACAATTTCTAAAGTTTTGAAGATTATGAGATCACCTTGCTGTCTGTGTAACCCCTTCCCTCTCGATTTCTAACGCTTGTGAGGTTTATGAGATCACCTAGCTGTCTGTGTAATCCCCCCCCGTAATTTCTGAGACTTGAGGCTTATGAGCACGTATAATTAGACCGGGCGGCCACTGTGGTCGGCTTAACTCTTTCCCCCTGTATATAATGTAGCCGATTTTGTTTTCTGTTGCTGTGAATCAATATGTATGTTTTGCTTTTGTGTGACAGGATGTTTATTAAATTTGTTGATGTTCTATTGGTTATGGTGTTCGATTCGATTTATTCTGCTTCTTTTCTATTGGATAATTGTGTTCTAGTTAGTAGGTAATAATTGTTTGCTTGAAAGCATTTACACAAAAAAGTTCTATCATTTCAGTTCCCATTCGCCACATTCATCTTGATTCAATCACAGTAAAAATGCAAGCTGAAGAGAAAACTGTGATTCTTTATTTCATTGTCTTTGTGTCTCTGTTACTTCCTTCCTCTCATCTACAAACGACATTCTCAGCCCTTGTATTTGAACTCCCTCAATCTGTATTCTCTTCTTAGAGCTAGAGCTCTAGTTTCACAACCATACACATCAGGTAATGTTAATTCTTTGTTGAATTCAGACAAACAAATAACTCATAAAACTGAAGAGCAAACAACTTAGAACTATTAAATTAACAAGTATCAAGGTCTATCAAGTGCAACAATTAAATATGTAATAGAGCCTTTACATGTTTTTGTCATTATTCGCCATCATCAGAAAGTAAAGCCGACACTATAAAGGAAACACTTTACATGTATGAGAAAACACATGTTGTGGTGTTGTAGTTAACAACACATGCCACTGACAACCACGGCCCTCCTGAACATACATTCATAAAATTATTGGCGGAAATATGGCAAATCATGCAAAAGATTTCATGTACGAGTATCAGCAGTAGGAAAATTTGGCTACCACCGGACTCGTACCAATGCAATAAGAACTTTTAATTTGTTGTACTGACATTGTATATCAATTTTTCACTTATTTTAATTACATTGGTTTTTAATCCATCTTGATTTATAATGGTAGAAATCCCTTTACAACAACATGTATTTATCACATATATAAAATGTTTTCTTCGTAGCTCTGGCTTTGCCTTCTGATGATGGCCACCAGTGGCCGAAACTTGTAACGGCTATGTTAAATTGCTGCACTTGATGTTCCTTGATACCTATTAATTTGTTAGAAAGTACGACTCAGAATTTTCCTTATAAAAATAATTCACACCTAACACAGTAGCTGTGATAGCTCTGAGCAGTTGGAAGCCACTGAAGACAAGATCAAACAACGAAGATTCCAGATAGAAGGTGCAGTATCAACGGAAGCAGCCAGAATAAGCCCTAACGAGTGTAGTGCATATCCACGAAATCCAATAACTTTTCAGTTTAAATAATTACATCAGTTTTATAGCGTTCTATTATAGGAAACTCTGATACTGGTGCAAACTCGACCCGCTTGTGAGAAATTAGGGCAAATATACCCAATTTCGTAACATATTTCGGTGTGCGATATTAATTTCCCGGAGATACTGTGTACGTGTTAGTGTTAATTGTAACAGTTCTCTATATTCTTCGAGCCGACGGTTTCATACAGGGACTGCGGACACTGAAAGGCCTCTGAGACACATTTTCTTTACACCTGACATTCCTATCACGTCGAAATAACAATGGAAACATTTTTGCTGAGAAACACTGTTCACGTATAAGAGGAGGAAAAACTTATGCAGACCGTAGCTTTTTTCCTACGACGGGATTACTGTTCCCCTAGATCACCTGCAGTGCAGGGAGACTGGAGACGAACCGCCGCCCGGCGACTGTGTACTGTCAAGGAAGAAAAAAAACCGCCTTCCATATCTGCATTTCTTTTGAACGCAAAACCTTTCCTACGTTTCTCTTGGATGCGTGGCTTATCCCACACCAGGACTTACGTCATGTTTAAGAAAGAAATCCTTTTTGCTGCGTCATACGGTAAATTGCGTACGTTTTAAATAAGCAGATATATGTATGTTACTTAGATTTATTCATTTATGCGCCGGTCACAGTGGCCGCATGATCTAAGGCATGAACTGTCTTCGCTCGCTCGAACGCTGGGATCGTGGGTTCGAATCCCATTCAAGGCACGGATGTGTGTGTGCGTTTATTCTGTTTTTGCTGTTCTGTGTGTAGGTAGCGGGCGTGAGACGGGCTGATCCTCCGTCCAAGGAGTCCTACCGACTGTGTACAAGATCAAGAAACTTAAAAATTGGCCAAGGCCCAACAAAGGGCTGTAGCTGTATAGCCATAATAACATTAACAATAACCGACGCTGTCAGGAGCTCAGACCGTACTGCACAGCGTCCATTAATGTGATGATTAGTGACCAGTTTGTTGAAGACGATATAAAGGGAAGCGGACATGATTTGGTTGCAAGTAGCATCCCGGAACTGGCCTAAGGAGACTAAGGGCTCGTCCACATTACTCGTGCTCGTGCGTCAGAAGCTTACTGCTGCCGGAAAATCAGGATCTGNTGTAAGATTTGAGGCTTTCACGGCGGTGACTATGAAGAAAGCAGTCTTCTGGGATTTGGCACCGTGTATATGTGGTGTTAACCGACGTTTCGGAGGAACGTATCGCCCCCATCTTCAGGGTTGAAGAAAAAGTATAAGTAAATCTGCAAGCGACAACACCGTGAGACACGGTAAAGCAGATTTCTTATACTTCTTCAACCCTGAAGATGGGGGCGATACGTTCCTCCGAAACGTCGGTTAACACCACATATACACGGTGCCAAATCCCAGAAGACTGCTTTCTTCATAGTCACCGCCGTGAAAGCCTCAAATCTTACACAGAAAAGAAATTGTTGGCCGTAAGAACCAAAGAATCTAATCTTCGCCGCCGCGTTAGGATGACTGTACGTATAGCACGCATGAATGAAATTCTACATATTTTTATTTTCCTCTTCACTAGACATTTTACTGGATATCGATGGCTTTGTCGCCTATAGGTGACCCGTCTTTCCTAGTGTGCCATATCTCTTTCACGAACTGTTTGTAGTTAAAATATAATTTAGGTACCCCTTATTACTATTAGTTCTATTCTCTACTATATTTGGTTTATGCCCATGTTTATTTCTCTAGATGATTACTTTGTTTTTAATGTGTTAATATTTTTCTCTGATAAGAACTACAAATTCAGTGTACATAGCACGAGACCGCCTCTGTGGTCTAGTGTTCAGAGTTCCTGGCTTCAAATCTAGAGGTCCCGGGTTGGATTCCCGGCGTTAGCAGATTTTCTGAGAAATAGTGGGGTCTGTAACGGGGTCCACTCAGCCTCGTCAGGATAACTGAGGAGCTATTTCAAGGAAATAAAGCTCCGGTCTAGAAAAACGAAAATAACAGTCGTGGAGATTCGTTGCGCTGATCACGCCACACCCTGTATCCGCTACAGTTGGCGGCGGTCGCTCGGTTGGTATAGTCCGCTTTCGGACTCAAGCCACGGAGTTTGTTTTTCTTGTACAAAATACGATACCAGGCACTCATGAGACGTGACCACTCAGATTGTGTAGGCATAGATTGTACAATATTGAATTGTATCTTACATAAATATGTGCGGCCTCCGTAGTCTAGAGGTAACGTTCCCACCTCATGACTCGTAGTACGCGGGTTCAAATACCCGGCGGAGGTCGTCGAATTTTTAAGGGCGGAAAAATTCAGGGAACAAGTCCTCCGGGAGGGACTTTAAGCCGTGGGTCCCGTGTCGTAGCTTTACGGCACGTAAAAGAACCTCATACCTCCAAAGGAGGTCACTGAGCAAAATTGCGGACGTTTCACGCCCAACAGCAGTCACTAATACCTCCGGTAGATGGGGGAAGCATTATAGATACTTCTCAACCAGTGGAGAGCCGGTCTCACTGGCTGGGTGGGACTGATGGTAAGCACCAATACCGGTAGGATATAGAGGCTGGTAGAAATCATAGAGGGAAGCACAATGGACCACTACAGGTCTAAGTGCATGGGGGAAACCCACCCTCTCTAATAACTAACTAACTAACTAACTAACTAACGATATAAATATGTAGCAAAGAAGTAAAACGGCTTGAACTGGCTCAGGACAGCGTCCAATGAATAAATGATATTGTGACAGTGATTTAGCAAAAGGCTGTATGAGAGAGCCATGTTTATTTTTTTGGGTAGAATAAATACAAACTAATTTATGATTACTCTGTACAACTGAAATGTGGATTTAATTATTCAGGCAGCTGCTTACAACACTGGTTATTTCTTTCGTGTAACAGTTATTTCGTTAGACAGTTCGAAATCGTTTCTCTCTTGCGTGCTATTTATTGCAGAAATACTTAGCAATTCTGAATTTCTGTTTGACGTATTTCCAACGATTACTCATGAAAATGTGCCGGCCATTTTTGCCATGCCAGTTCGTTGGTTCACAAGGCAAAACGCCTAGAATTATTAAACGGACTTTTCTGAAATTTTGTCAGTTCATGCGTATTTTTGTAAAAATCGGATAACAAGGGGCATTTTACGTGAAGGCATACACGCATTTCCATGATTATCTAGATAATACCTCGTTAAAAGGTCATTGGAGTGAAATTTGTTTCGAAAAGGTGTTGTAGGGGAAAATGAAACATATTTTATATCCGATATACTTTCCTGTAAGTCTTGAGGCTTTCGAGATAATTATGCAAATATGAGCGAATGCGCCACAATTTTATACGATACGTAGCGTAGTTGGTTGAGGCACTATGCTACAAGCCGGAAGGTCGCGGGATCGAATCCTGATGTCATTGAATTTTTTCAATTGACCTAATCCTTCCAGCAGCACTCCCTGGGGTCAACTCAGCGTCTAACAGAAATGAGTACCAGGAACATTCTTGGAATATTCTTGAGGGTAAAGGGTGGCCGGCCGGTCACGATGGGTGAGCGGTCTAAGGCATGCACTGTCTTCGCTCGCTCGGAAGCCGGGATCGTGGGTTCGAATCACACTCAGGGCATGGATGTTTGTGTGCGTTTTTCTGTGTTTGTCTACAGGTAGAGGCCTTGCGACGAGCTGATCATCCGCCCAAGGAGTCCTACCGTATGTCTAAGATCTAGTAAAACGGAGAGTTGCATGGAGGTAGGCCTAGGCCCAAATGATGGCTGTAGCGCCAATGAATAAAGGAAAAAAGAAGAAAAAAGGTGGCCGGCCCGTAGGGCTGACAACCTTACCGCTATCTATGAGCCGACTGTCTAGAAAATGTGGGAACCTCAACATCTCACAACCCTATGGACCTCCACGGCCTGTTACAGGGATACCTCTACTTATTTTACGTATATATTCTGTTTCCTTCTGTTGAGGTCAATGCAAGTCAGTCCAACGAGACGAGCATATACTTGCGTTTTGTGTCTGCGCAGTGCCATCCCCCCATCACGCACACGCCGCCCCGGCCGGTTACGTGAAGCACGCTAATCAGATCGCAACAGAATTCTATGACGATAAACAATGTTTGACATTATGGGGAACCTCTGGAGTGGAAAACAAGCGACTGCGAGTATGCACGAGTTACTATTGCCATGACGAAGCCGATGAGACAGATGACTGCTTCATAGAGAGGGTAGCATAGAAAACACTTGTTATCTATCGTCTTTTGTTTGTTCGTTAGTAAACTGCAATGAAGAGATGTGTATTTCAGTTCACAATTGTCTCTGTGTCTATTATCACGTCATGGAGTACATCGTCACAAGAACCAGTGACATATATTTTAAATCATATCACTGAGGTAATTAAAAATGATATCTTACATAAATAAGGCAACGAAAAGTAAAGCTATCCCTCTAACAGGCCGTCGAGGCCCCCACATTTTCGAGACAATCGGCTCACAGAGTGCGATGAGGCTGTCAGTCTCACACGCTGGCCACGCCATTACCCCCAAGAAGATTCCTGGTACTGATTTCTATCAGAGGTTGAGTCAACCCTAGAGTCATAGTGCGGCTGGAATGATTAGTTCAAATGAAAATGTCCAATTGCCTCATCGGGAATCGAACCCGCGACCTTCCGGCTTGTAGCATAGTGCTTCAACCAACTACGCTACTGCGTGCCCCCAAATTTACTTTGTAAAATCTCAAATGTTATAAACGTAGCAATATCTGTTATTTTTTACACGTAAAAATATTCCATGCAAAATCTTTAGCTGTAATTGTGATGTGTCTCCAGGTTGTTTTAATGCAGTATACAAACATTAAGGATCTAATAAATTGGCGAAAGTCCTGTATTGGTAGTTGATATTTGTTCGTCTTGATTTATTAATACCTTCTTTTACAGCCCCTCTCAATCACAATGAACTATAACAGCTCAAAACCAGTGACTGCCTAATACTCGCTTCAATCTGACTGAACTACGTCTGACTGCTCTTCTGCTGTGACTGACTTGGTTCTGATTTACGAATCACTCACTTCTGAATTACGCACGACGAATGACGAATGAGGAATCACTTAAAGAATGAACCACGAGTGACTCCTCACGTACGACTAAATTACGAATGACTGCGTTCTTCTCTGACCGCCTCCGAGGTCTAGTGGTCAGAGTTCCTTGTTACAGATCCAGAGGTCCGGGTTCGCGGCACTACCAGATTTTTCTGAGAAGTAATGGGTCTGGAACGGAGTCCACTCAGCCTCGTGAGGATAACTGAGGAAATATTTGAAGGAAATGAAGGCTCCGGTCTAGAAAACCGGGATTAACGGCCGTGGGCAATCGTTGCGCAGACCATGTGACACCCTTTCTCCGCAAATTTGCCACTAACTTCGACGACAAGCGGCGGTTGCTCGATTGGTATAATTCTCTTGCGGACTACAGGCAACGGAGTTTTTTTTTTTTTTGCGTTTTTCTCTGGATGGCCGCTTATATAGTCTAGCGGTAACCATGGAACTTGTTCGTTACTTGTTCGTGTCCAGGGATACTTTTGTTCAATTTTCCTTTACACGGAGACGCGTTTTTAACTGAGTTGTTTTCTAGAATTCCACCTCCATAGAAACGTGTGCTAATTTCGCAGCAACGCTCTTGTTTCCAAGAGTCTATAACTCACAGTTTTCGTATCCCAGGAAACGTGTTCCGTAGCCAGTTGGTTTTCAAGAACCAGTCTCTACGAAAACGTGTTCTGTCAACTCGATTTCTGCATGGGTCTGCATGCCACAATGTCAGTTCTAATATTATTTTCCCGTCTATGCCTCCGTCTTCAAAGAGAAGTTATATCTTCACATATTCCTTCTCTCCCTTGCCTCGGACCATTCACCCTCCCTGATTTCGTCATTCTAATAATATTTGAAGAAGGGTAAAAATTATGAAGATCTTCATTATGCAGTTCTCTCTAGCTTCCTCTTACTTAGTTATTGTGAGATCTGAATATTCTCTTTAGCACCGCGTTCTCGAGCGCCTTCGGTCTGTGTTCTTCCTTTAATGTGAGAGATCAGGTTTGACACCCATACAGAACAACAATAAATATTATATATATTTTGTTTATATGCATTTAAGTCTTTGCGTGTTTAGGTAGCAGGCAAAGGGCACTTCATTAGTACACTTTTGATCTGATAGTATCGTTCCAAAATATGTGAGCTCTTTGATATTTTAAAGGATTTATTAGCTGTCTGCAGATCACGATTTTGCCCTGTATTCTGGCGACGAGACATCAACATACACTTTTTTTTCTGCATTTACTTCAGGGCCAGCCTGTTCCTAGCCTTTAATATGGCTTCTGTTTCCTTCTTTACGATATTTAAATTTTCCCCCCGATACGTTTACATCATCAGCATACACCACAAGCTGATGTGTCACGTGCCTCTCCAAGTGCCAGAGGGTGATCAGTACAGCTAGGATTTGTATGTAAACACATCTTATTTCTTACTCAAAAAGTAATAATCTTCGTGAACTGCACTGCTGAAGTTAAATTTCATTCTACATATTTTTATATATTTTGGCATTTCCTACATATTTCGTGTTATTTTTCTTTACTAGAATTTAAACTAGAGAACTTCACAATGAGGAGCTTCATAACTTGTACTCTTCTCCAAGTATAATTAGAATGATCAAGCCAAGGAGGATGAGGTGGGCAGGTCATGTAGCACGAATGGGGGAGACGAGGAATGCGTATAGGATATTGGTGGGAAAGCCAGAAGGAAAGAGACCACAGGGAAGACCAAGGCATAGGTGGTTGGACAATATTAGAATGGATCTTAAGAGAGAAGGGATGGGATGGTATGGATTGGATAGATCTGGCTCAGGATATGGACCAGTGGAGGGCTCTTGTGAACACGGTAATGAACCTTCGGGTTCCATAAAATGCTGGGAAATTCTTGAGTAGCTGCAGAATTGGCGGCTCCACCAGAAGGGCTCAGCTCCATGAGTAAGTAAGAAAGAATTTAAACTGGAAACTGGCCACATTACTTTTGTTTATTTTAGTTAAATGCCTCACAAATAGTCTCCTCAATCCTTCCACTCTGCTAACTCTGTAGCCACTCCTTTCGGCTGACTTGACCTGCAGAACTCCTAACATTCCAAGGTCCAATTTTCATGCTCATTGTGTGCTTCTTATGCCATAAATATGTGAGGCTTTAATGAAATGTTCATACTTTTCAAAAATATATATTATGGTATGTAGACCCGTGAAACAAGCAACTATACAATAACCGTTGCTAGGTAACGGCTCCGAAAGACAAACGCAATAATTTCATGACAATAACAGGAAACAACAGTAATGGGAAAGATGTTTACTGCGAGATGTTATAAGCAGGGCAATTCAGTTATTAGAGTCAGTTAGTGAGGGTTGAGTTTGTTGATAAGTGAGTTAGAAGATTGTTGCAGTTCAGTCCTTGTGAGCGGTTGCTGTCAGAAGCTGGTAGCTGAGACACGGGGATAGCTCGGGTACCCAGAGGAATGTGAACGTCCGCTGTTGAAGCTGCTGCCAAGCAACGGCTAGTGAAGACTGTAACAGACTGAGAATACTAGTCTGTGTGTGACAAGGACTTGAAAATTGTAGTCACGCGCTGCATCAAATCCGGTCATCAATCCAAAACTCGTCTGTAGTCACTGCATACATGTGACAACACTGAGATAAAATGTAAGGACCCTACATTACGTGGCATTAGATCGGCTGTTAGTTTAGAAGTTCGTACGGCCAAAGTATTGGTATTACTTGGTACTAAATTGAGAAATACTGAAGTAGAGTGACCTGTAATGATAAGACGTTATAATTGTTCGTGTTAATACAGGGGCAGACACGCAGGCACGAGACAAAATTACATTATATCTCTCATTACAAGACAGGGAAATGAGGCTATGAAAGTAACGACTACGGGATAAGAGACTGGACCGTCTAATATTGCTTCATTCAAGATCGGGTCTTTCTTACAATTAGGTTTCCATTACAGTCCGAAAGAAAAGTTACTGTCAGAGCAATTGGTTCACACTTGTTTATTTCTGACCTTAAATTAAGCAACATTTTTCTTTTCCTGTAATCCCTAAATCTTCCTCACAGGATTTTTACGAAAAGTTATCCATCCAAAAGTGTAAGAGTATGAGGAACTATGGGAACCCTATACCTTGTATCAAATCTGGCCATCTTCTGTAAAAGAAAACAGTCCAATGTCATAAATTCACTACTGATGTGTGTGTGTGTGTGTGTGTATATATATATTGGGGGGGGGAGAACCGTGGTAACTCAGTGAGCGAACTGGATATCTACTGACTGAATGGCAGAGTTCAGTTCCCGCTAGGAACACTGGAAATTCATCACAACATTTACAGGGCAGAAACGCTGCAGTACATTCAGTGTCCTGCCCGGAGAATTCCGACCGGCTTTCATGTATTGTGTGCATAAATTTCATAAAATTAATTCATTATAGTAATACCATGCCTGTCCATTCTCATGTTAGGAAATTATGATGAAATTTGGTACTGGGAAATCGTATTATCATTTGTCGGTAGAATTTAATTTTTAGTCTGTATTTGCAATAAAATAACATCAATATCCAGTGAAGTGCTATGCAAAACAGTGTAAAACACATTTGAGAAATATGAGAGCATACAGGCCTCTTGAATTTGAGTATAAATGTTCACTCCGGGGCACTCTGTAGCGTAGTTGGTTGAGGAGCTATGCTACAAGCCGGAAGGTCGCGGGTTCAAGTCCCGATGAGGTCATTGGATTTTTTCAGTTGACCTAATCCTTCCAGCCGCACTAGGCCCTGGGGGTTTACTCAGCCTCTAACAGAAATGAGTACCAGGAATTAATTAAATAATTTTCCTGGGGAGTAAAGCGCGGCCGGTGCGTAAGGCTGACAACCTTACCGCCATCTGTGAGCCGAATATCTAAACAATGTGGGGCCCTCAATGTCTCACAACCCTATGGGCCTTCACGGCTTGGTACAGGGATAGCTTTACTTTTTTTACTTTATAAATATTCACTGTCGTTTTCAGAGTAACAGATTTATATAATTTGTTATCAAATTTAAAATTTAAAACATTTTCATCATTTGTAGAAGCTACGTGACTCATAGTCGCATTACAACAGCAGTGAAACAAATTCCTATGCATAAGCCTGTCAGGAAGCTTAAAGACAGCATCCCTATCAGCAGGAGCCATTGACAGGCTGGCAGCTTGTCGTGACGAATCGTTGCTGGCTTGCAAACCGTGAGGTTTGGACAGAACTTACACATATGACGACAGTATGATGACGAAGGACCTACGTCAGCAATACGCAACTTGGAAAGTTAAAGGTTATGATATAAAGAAGAAAGAAAGTTGCACAAGAAACTAAAAAGTCATGAAATAAACAAAGAATTATACTCTCATGTACAAAGAAGTAAGTAATAATATAATGATTATTTGCGACTTTTGTGAAGTTGGTGAAAATTATATATGCGTCAGTAGCGGACGCAGGGCCCTGATTCCTACCTGCTTCAAGCTAGTTTCTTGCTTAATACTTCGACCCTGAAGATGGAGGTGATATGTTTCTCCGAAACGTCGATTGAATATCAACGGACTACAGACTTTATATCACAGAAGACAGAACTCTCCTTAACAATTCATTACGGACATGGCAACGGGTAGACACTTAGTCCAGGCAGTAGAATCTGCAGAGAAGAACATGGAGTCAACAGAGTCATGACAATTGCAAGTAGTCTACCACTGCTGTTCCCAAATTAGTTAGTTAGTTATTGGAGAGGGTGGGTTTCCCCATGCACTTAGACCTGTATTGGTCCACTGTGCTTCCCTCTATGATTTCTACCAGTCTGTATATCCTACCGGTACTGGTGCTTACCATCAGTCCCGCCCAGCCAGCGAGACCGGCTCTACTAGCTGAGAGGTATCTATAATGCTTCTCCCATCTACCGGAGGTATTAGAGACTGCTGTTGGGCGGGAAACGTCCGCAATTTGGTTCAGGGACCTCCTTTGGAGATATGAGGTTCTTTTACTTGCCGTAAAGCTACTACACGGGACCCACGGCTTAAAGTCCCTCCTGGAGGACTTGTTCCCTGAATTTTTCCGCCCTTAAAAATTCGACGACCTCCGCCGGGTTTGAACCCGCGTACTACAAGTCACGAGGTGGGAACGTTACCTCTAAACTACGGAGGCCGCTGCTGTTCCCACATTCTTTAAGTCTACAGTTTCCTTAACGTGCCAAAAGTCTGAAACCCTCGCAACAAGACAATAGCTACTTGTGATTTAGCGATTACAAATGATTACTAATGAACGTCAATAATAGGCCTGTGATTGAAATACATGTTTCAATAAATTGTATGTCTGTAATTTTGTATGTAATTTCCTTACGAATCTAAATGCATCATACCACCGGGACAAGAACCACGGCCCTCTAGAAAGCCGCGGCTTCCACCCTGGGAAAGGCTGCTATGGAGCAGAGTTTTAATATCGTCCACAAAAATATATTCTTTGCGTTATGTTAAACCATAGCCGATCACAGCGGCAGCGCGGAATAAGGCATGAAACATCTGCGCCTTCTCGAACATTGGAGTCGTGGGTTCGAATCCCACTCGAGACATGGATGTCTCTGTGCTTTTATTATACGTGGTATACTTGTGTTGTTCTGTGTGTATGTAGCGGCCTTGTGACGGACTGATCCCCCGTCCAAGGAATCTTACCGACTGTGTAAAATCGGCCAAGGTCCAAAGGGCTGTAGTGCCATATAGAGAGAGAGGACGTTAAACCATTCCGTTTTTCAGCAATGCGTTTAATAATAGTCAGGTTATTTTATAATTTATCATGAGATAACAGGATATACCAATAATAATATCATATTTTAATATTACTTGATATATCGGTAATTTAAATAATTTCGAATACACCAGATGTTAAAATGTGTTGCTGATTAATGTAACATTGCAACAAAAAAGTAATGAAACAGTTCCCTGTATGTAAACAGTGTCAAAGCCATGCCGCATGTAACAGAGCGACAACAGCGAGTTCAAACACGGACGTTGCGTATTTCTGTGTATAAGCTAAAATAACAGAGAAAGGACAGCAACAAAGGGGAGTTTAAATCAAAACGAAAAGTGGAATCCCTATGATGATAGCAATCCACTGTCTGGTGAAATTATAACACGGAAGGGCATGCAGTCCTAAGTAAATAGTCAGAGATTCACCCCTTCCCCAAAAACAGGCGTAGTGTGTCAGTTTACAAAATCCCTGTACAGCGGAACGCAGAAGCCTCCCTACATATACAAATGTGTGCCAACGGTCGTGATATGATGGCAGTGACACAAACACGATGAGATCGATCTCTCTGATGCAAAGAGAAGTGAAGAGTGAAACGAGGTGCGAACGAATAAATAATTCATGGGGCCAACTCACACCGCTTTTCGATCAGTACTACAGCAGGAGCAACAGTGGTGGTGAATAGTAGTAGTAGTAGTAGTAGTAGTAGTAGTAGCGGTGGTAGTGGTAGTAGCGGCAGTAGCGGCAGCAGTAGTAGTAGCAGCAGCAGCAGCAGCAGTAGTAGTAGTAAAGGTTTCCCCGTAACAGGCAGTGGAGGCCCATAAGGTTTTGACACGGCGAGGCTCCCACATTTTCTAGATTAACGGCTCACAGATGGCGGTGAGCTTGTCAGCCTTACGTGCCGGCCGCCCTCTTCTCAAGCATTCCAATACGGAAATGGGACGTGAGCGATCATGCTGGCAACTTGTGGCACGTTCTTCTCAATCATCGTCAACATGTGCAATCATAAGCCTTTTCTAATATATTGCCAAGCGTTTAGAGGTTTTGTGCGTGACTTATAAGACGGGGTTTTGGATTGCATATTTTTTTGCACTCGGAAATACAGGCAATACAGCGTTACCGCTATTCTACACACTTCCCAGTTCACCGCTGCATACACACCAGGTGTAGCCGTCCGCCGACTTACAGCTGCCACGACTGTCGTTCGAGCTTAAGTTCTTAATCACAGGGATACGGGTGCTTCGGAGATGGGAGTGGAACACACTTCGGGGTTCATGAATTACGGGGTCTCCAGAACACACCGTGGATTGCAGTTTTAATTTAAAGTTTCATTAATGATCAATATTTACATTATTCTCCAAGCTAGCCGCTCCGTCCGCCGACTCGCTACCCCTACTGTAAAACACTTCTCTGTTCTCCGTCTATCTTTCCACAGCTGTCCTCCTCAGATCCCTATAACTGACTTCCCTCTCTTTACCAGTCCCCCAGTTGGCCTAAAAAACGAAAAAAAAAAACATAAAAAGAGAAAGCCAAGGGTCGAGCCCGGCATCTGACCTACATTCGTATTTTTCGAAAAGCCCGTAAACTTTGTTTAGGTCTTCAAGGCACACGAGCAGGGAACCCAAGACCCTCCTTGTCTCGCACAAGGTCAGTTTATGGGTTTATGATACCAGGAGCAAACTGGCGACGTTAGGTACAATAATGAAACCCTAAGCCTAAGAAGGACAATAGCTGAATTACAACTAGACGGGTCCTGGGATGGTATCTCGCCGGAGAAGCATCTCTCATGGTGTGAAACAATGCATAAATTGGTCATGTCCTTAATTAAATAATTTTGGAGAGGGACGTACGGTTACACACGGTTCTCAGCCTTCATTAGTAGTAACGGATTTATAATTGCCTCCCTGGCACTTCGGATCACACATGAAATCTTCTTTACATCTCTTAATTCCTTGCTTGCAATTTCTTCTCAATCAGCTCCGACTGTCATCTCCAGGCCTCGACCCAATTTTCTTCCGGTTACTCTTCTACACTCCTTCAAGCGACCTTCTTCGTTCCTTTATAACCCCTCGGCATAAAGCCCACGGAAAAACACAGCGTATGTTGTTAAGGAGGCGTGTTTACTGGTCCGTTACTTATCAATGGATGTCCTACTGTCGTGTGCGCGTGCGTTGCGGGAATATGTTTATCGAGCGTTTGCCTAGCAATGGGTAAACACGTCACAGTATCCAGATGCAGTCCTAGTTTCCTCACGATGCGAAAGCACTCACCTCCGGACTGTCATGAATGTGTTACAAGCGCACATGAGGATTTTCACTTCAAAAATTTTTTGCATCGTTTTTACTAACTTTGCCAGACAGATGGAATATCATTCGCCAGTAAAAATTGCATATTCCAGAGACCCTTCCTCATTTTCTATCCGATATAACATTTTAGCGTGAACTATGTGACGGCGAAGCTTATGATAATCCGAGATGGCTTGCACTGCTTGCAATTGTATGCTTTCTGTAATTTCTACCTATATTTTGCGCAACACCGAATTCACAGCTGGGATGCCGTGATGACTTCAAAGGCCTCAGAGCAAAACTCATCCTCACCTCATCGACTGTTTCCTTTTTCGCTTTTGTTTCCGCGCCCAACATCCTGCCATAAAACAATTCCTGTTCCAAAAGTAAACAGAAGATCTACCAGGAGGTTTCTTGGAGTACTGTGTACGTAATTTCCTCTGAACCACTGTACCGTAGTTCGTTTTCTGAAACCATAGATACATTGAACTATCTGCACCACCAAACGCCCCCATTTTAACTCCTACTACCGCAGCACTAACAGTGGTGGCATGAGGTACTATAACTGACAGAAAATAACTAACATTTCCACTAGACAGTGTTATAACACACATTCAGATGCAACTATGGTAACCGTCATGAAATTACAAGCTTCAAGACCGCGGCAAACCCGTGTAGTGTTCCTATACCTAAAATGGAGCCCAGACCACTTCCAAGTAGTACTGAACTTTTTCGGGGACTTCCCACTTCAACCTGCTGTAATATTAGTAATTTCAGTTGTAACAGAATCAATGGGATTACGTGACTATTGCCTTCGTCTGTTCTTTCTTAATGTAGCTGCATATTTACAATACACCGTCTGTAATATTTTATTACTTTAGTACATAAGAGTATTCCTCTGCATTTGGAATTATTATTCACTGCGTAGATATAAATATACAATGCTATGAATTATGTTCTATGCACCCTGCTATCTACACTTAGGCCCTGAAATGTAGTTCGGGGTTTAGGTTTTATTGTTCTGAACACCTCATCTCATTCAGTTTACACGAAAATGTAATGTACGCATGTGTGTTGCGCATGCTTGCTTTGCGCCACGCTCAGTTGCAACGATAGACAGTTTTGTTTACACAGTAATGCAGCACTCTATGAACACAGCTCTGAGCAGCAAGGAGTGATGGAACTCATCCATAGCCGTAAAGCATGTAATTTCGTGATGGCTACCATAGCTGAGCTGTCCAAAAACATGAACATTATAATATACAAAGTATAATTTTGCCTGTGGTCCTGTATGGAAGGAACATAGACTGAGGGTGTTTGAGTAGAGGATTTGAGGAGAATATTTGGAACGAAGAGAAATTAAATGACAGGAGGTTGAAGAAAACTGCATAATGAAGAGCTTCATAACTTGTACTCTTCTCCAAGTAAAATTAGAATGATCAAATCAAGGAGGATGAAACTGGAAGGGCATGTAGCACGAATTGATAGAAGAAGAATGNTGGATGATTTCACATGGAATGACCCATAAGGGATATTGTGGGAAAGTCAGAAGGAAAGAGACCACTAGGAAGACCGAAATGTAGGTGGGTGGACAATATTAAAATGGGTCTTAGAGAGATAGGATGGGATGATATGGATTGGATTGATCTGGCTCCGGATAGGGATCAGTGTAGGGCTCTTGTGAACACGGAAATGAACCTTCGGGTTCCATAAAATTTTGGGAAGTTCTTGAGTATCTGCACAATTGGCGGTTTCTCAAGAAGGGCTCAGCTCCATGAATGAGTGAGTGAGTGACTACCGTAACTAAGAATTCCTTTCAGGCACTAAAATAGGCAAGAGCTACATTGTGCTGATTCTGTATATTTCGTTACATACTATGGTTTGGGTTTCATGTCATAATAATATACATAATAAGTGTAAGGCTATCTTGTATGTAAATAAATATCACGCCATTAAGGCCTAAGGGGGAGATGAAGTACCCTACAGCTCAAATCCCGGGCCCATTTACACCTGCAAAAAAAATGAACAGGAGACTGAATAAGCCCCAAATCCGGTCAAAACGGCAAGAAAGAAGAAAATTCTTGCGCCTGTCGGGAATAAAACAAAGCAACTGAACTACCCCAGTTTTTTTTTTCTCTCTCTCTCTCTCTCTCACACACACACACACACACACACACACACACTTGGTCGTCGAAATACGACCTCTCGGCTAACGAACACAGCACTTGTTCCCATAAGAAACAGCTGCAATTTTGTATGGGCGAACAGCCCACTAACTTGTACGGCGGAAGAATACAGTTCGAACCTAGATGCTTAACATGAGTCGTTCAATCACTGGCAGCGTGGCATTGTTTACATCCAACTCTTATTCTGTGATTTCTTGGCTTTTTGAATTGTTACTTTGTGTGTTTATACTTGCGAATGACTCGACCTACACCTCGGATCTGGAACACAACCCGTACAAATGTACATACGCTCGTAGACAAAATGACTATATTAATAAAAATACTAACGATCGTGATAATAAAAAACAGGGGTTGGAAGTCTGTAGTAAACCGTCACTTTGTTAAAGGTAGGTACATTTCAGACAGAGTTTAGATCAGAAATGATTTTACGGCCCGCTTCAGGTATCCTCATAGAGAGCCAAGCAAGTGCGTTTTCCAGGACCCTCATTTCATCAGAAATCTCGTTTTCATCTACACAATTTCCACAGGTAAAACAACTTAATATTAAAATATTTTCAAACGATTTATTACATAAAGGTAAATTATGGCTTTCTCATACTTTTGGGCTGGTTGTTGTAATGAGAATGTTTAAAAAATAATATATTATGCCCACAGCCATAAATTCGTAATATATTAATCAAACAATACTTCTACCGCGCTGAACTCACTGAGTTTCTAATTCCATCTTCACATTGGTCTCTAAGAGGAGACGACTTATGGCTACGTACGTGTGTTATCTACGTGTGCGGGTTACGGCATTCTCACACCTTGATAGTTTCCAAGTATTTACACAGGTAGCAGCTTTATGTTCAGAGCTGAAACATTGGAAGGATAAAATAACTTAATCCACTGTTTTAACATGGAAACATGGGAAATAAATAACCCCTAAAGGCATGACGGAGATAAAGGAATAAATGGAGTGAAGGATAAAATTATCCCTGTACTCATCTTATTAAGGCGTATGGGGAGTGGATGTATAGATCCACATTTTCTTGACCTTGGCACTAGTTGGAGGTGAGTGGTCAGCTTCACGGCCCGGCCGCTTTACCCCCGGGGAAAGAGCCCCCGGTGCCCATTTGATAGCAGGTTGGGTGGACCCCAGATCCAGTCTGGACGATTTGGAGAAGAGAAAATTGTTGCTCGAAGCAAGAACTGTGGAGGCAGAGGAACAGCCGTTGCTATGTAACGGCCATACATACGCAGCAGAGGAACGCGTCACGTACGCTGTGACTTCACGCAACAATAGATGAGGTGTTGCAAGCGGCGTTCTCAATTCCAAAGGGTTCTGACGACTCTGCATTACCCTTAGAAACTTAGTAATTCCCCATGTTCAAGTTACCCATGACTGCATATAACACATCCTGACTATAATCTGGTCTTTTCTGGAGTCCTCACCTAGTTCAATTTCAGTCGTGCTATTAGTCGTACATCTGGTGACACCGAGACTCGTCCCACGAATAACATATATGCATCTCTTTAACTCTCCGCATCATCCTACATTCGAGTGACGTTTCATTCGTATTTTCTAAGGTCTTTTAATTCCACACATGGAATCCAGGACAAACAACTATCAGTAGCACCATGAGCCTATGTATCTGTAACACTACATAGACTGTGCAACAATATATAAAGGGAGAATGACGTCTTCTGGGATGTGGCGCCGTGTAGATATGGTGTTAACCGACGTTTGGGAGCAGCCACCTGCTCACGCTGGTTCATCGTTCGCGGATTTCTTAGACCCTGAAGATGGAGGTGACACATTTCTCCGAAACGTCGGTTAACATAATATCTATATGGCGCCACATTCCAGAAGACGTCATTCTTCATAGTCATCGCCGTGAGAACCTCAAATCTTACAATATATGACGGCATAAAAAGTTTTACGGCGTGGACTTAAAAATCAGGAAAAGCCAACTCAATCTCTTTGCTATCTATGCTACGGGCTCTTGAAATAGCCATTTTCTTTCTTTAAATAATACTTCTGAACCGTTTAAACGAAACCCACGAAAGGGATTTAATTACTTCATTCTGATGTGCGTCTTTCTTCCTCCTTAAGAACATTTTCAGTAAATCTCCTTCTGGTTACTCAGCTCTTGACCTTTCGTCGGTTCACTTCATCTCACTTCCTGCTTCTTCCTCTTCTTGACTAGGTTATCTTGCTTTGCCTCGCTTTATTCTGTTAACTGCTAGATACTGTGAACGCGGGCTGAGACACATGGGCAGAACAGGGGGACTTGAGGCATAAGGACTCAACCTGTGAGAAGATATATTATCCGAAGGCGTTACAACATTTGGTTTCCCCATTTGGTTTCCGCTGCTTTACTGTCCGCAGAAACAATCTAGTCCAATTCAGCCATCACGTTTGAAATAAAAATATACGTTCTTATAATTAATTGTTCATTAAATTCCTTTCTCCCATATTCCTGTCTCAACTTCTCCATTCTTACGTTTCGATTCTACAAATTTTAAGATATGCCCGCTATTTTCTTCTTTCCTTTAAATTTTCTTTGTTTTTATGTATTTTGCTTTTGTTATACTGTTTGCTCAGGGACACGCTGTAGCGTAGTTTGTTGAGGCACTGTGCTACAAGCCGGAAGGTGGAGGGTTCGAATCCCGATGAGGTGGAATTTTTTTCAATTTACCTAATCCTTCCAGGCCCACTACGACCGTGGGGTCGACTCAGCCTGTAACAGAAATGAGCACCAGGAATCTTCCTGGGGGTAAAGGGCGGTCGGCGCGTAAGGCTAACAGCCTTACCGCCATCTGTGAGCCGACTGTCTAGAGAAAATGTGGAAATGTGGAAGCCTCGGCTTCTCATAACCCTATAGGCCTTCGCGGCCTGTTACAGGAACAGCTTTACCTTTTTCCTTACACTGTTCCCTCCTGCTCAGTTTTCTTTCAGTTTCTTAGATTTAATTTATCGTGTTTTCCTTTCCTTTTGCTCCGATATCATTTGCGTTTAATTACCTCGCCTTCGTTTCATCTTGTACTTCTTTCACAATTTCGTTTCCTTGTATCTCTTCTAATTTCAGTCCCTCCTATAATACATGAACCTACATTCATACGATTTCCGGCTACTTCATATTTTCACTGAAATAAAGAAATTTTCCTTCTTAATGTTTAACGTTCGTTTTTTAAGTCTTCCAGCACAGTAATTGTTATGAAAAGATGAAAGTGACGGGCTACAAATTTGTCATATTTTACAAGGGTGATACGCAGGGGTTGGACAAAATAATGGAAACACTACAGATACTGTACACATCTCTTTATTAATACGGTGCTGGGCCATCTTTTGCCTTCAATACAGCCGCAACCCTTCTTGGAATTCACTTGTACAAGTTTCGAACAGTCTCTAGGGAAATTCTACATCCCTCTTCTATTATTAACAGTCCTATCATTCGACGCTAATTTCTCAGAGCTAAAGACAGTGTCATTAATTAAACCACAATTAAATATTGTTGCTGCAGGCGCTACAGACCATGATGAACTCTGACCTCTGTTTTACAGTTTCTTAATCATATAGACAGTCGGTTAGACTCCTTGGGCGGGGTTCAGTTCGTCGCCAGCAGCTACGTACACAAGAAAACACACAGAAGCATCCATGCCTCGAGTGGGGTTCGCACCCACCACCCCAGTGTTTAAGCAGGCGAAGACAGTTCATGCCTTCGACCGCACGGCCACTGTGATCGGCAAAATATTATTGCTAGTATTGTTACTATCCCTATCTACTTTGCCAGCGTTGTCTCAGTAAATACCAATACCACATGCATCATAACAATGAAGATTTGAAGCAAAAATACTGTGACGCGAGGCCTAAATACGGAGTATCGGGGTCGGCTCCAGGCGTCCATTGCCAGCCAACGGCTGGGCGAACGTATTTCCAGGCACTATAAGAATAGGCGCCCAATGCTACGCAGCGGATCGTAGGTTGCACAGCAATGACTTCTAAAACAGACTTTTACCGCGGATAAGAAACACAGAAGTCCTCAAGGAGATTACTCCTATCCCAGCCGCCTAGCAGGGATAAAAGGAGGCCAGTTGAGAAGCCGTCAGTTCAGAAAAGCAGAATAAGACAGAATTCCAGAAGACCAGAGGTGCAAGATGCAGATAACAGTGATTGATTCGGTATCCAGAAGGAGTTGAGTGTGTGAACTGTTATAACCGAGTGTGATTGTACTACTGACGTCAAATAAACCTAATCATCAAATCCAGAATCCATAATTATTAGTCACGCAACCCCGTTCACGTGACAATACAGATTTACTACTCCCGTCTGGTGCCACTCACTGCTACGGCAGCGGCAAAGAAGAAACGCATGGAACTTTTAGCAAATTTAGCTGGACAATTGTTTCGATGCAGATATCATGAATATCTGCCTAGCCAGCCGTGAGGAGAAGGTTTCATGAATGCCTCATCAGAGTGAAAGTGGACTTAAAAATAAAACTGCCAGTCTACTGAATATACTGAACACCAGATCGCCTGGCCACTTGGGAACTCTGAGAGGGTTTCAAGAGGTTCGAGGATGGAACAGTATCACCCGATGCGCACCTCCTCTATCCCTCCTTTCGTGTCCTGTCCTGGAATAGGTTTCGCATCGATTATAAGCTATTTCGTTTCTGTGTTCTTCATCGACGCAGTACCAAATACACGGGTTACTTAGGTGGAATCAAATAAGATGACTTTTGTACAGCGTAAGCCTACAGGAAACGACGGAGAATGAAACTGTCGTGGCCTATACCCTTGACACTATTCAAACAGTCGCCCAGAAGGAGAGAAAAAAGCACTAGAAACCTCAAGCAGTTTAGAGGGCGCTCTGCCGAAATCCGAAACGTCGATCTAACGGAAGACTGTAGCGAAGAATGAAATAAGAGAGTGGAACGGATTACGAAGCGTATGCATAGCGTAACAATTTCTGAATGTTCGCTCCGTCTTTAGCCTGTTATGTAAAGAAAGCGTCGCTGCTATGGAGCCCGTTTGTATGATGTTTGAAAAGATTTGACAAATCCGAGCAAGGAATGTCAATGTTGAATTAGAAACCGACGTTTCAGAAACTTTATCCTTTTCCATCATCAGGGTCGATGTAACATCAACATCGACCCTGCTGATGGAGACGGAGCAGATCTCCGAAACGTTAATTTTTAACAGAACACTGACACGGCTGATAGCCCGACAAGATTTTTGCATATTCATTGTTATTATTAGTACGCGACTGACCTTTTTTATTGCTAGTAGGGTGGGACTAAGTCCCTTGCACTGCGGCCACTTCTGGCCTATTGTACCAGTCCCAGCCGACAGGTGAGGGTGGTTGTGTAGCAATTGGTGGAATGAAGATTGGCCGGAGAAACCGAAGTACGCGGAGAAAACCTGCCCCAGCGCCACTTTGTTCACCACAAATCCCACTTGACCAGACCCGGGATCGAACCCGGGCCGCAGCGGCGGGAAGCCAGCGACTAACCGCTTGAGCTATGGCGCGGCCTTCGCAACTGATCTTACTGTAAGCGAACCTATCGCGAACCTTGTCGGATGTGTGTGTTTGTTGGTGTTATAGCGTGAGCTGATTTGATAGCGCTGCTCTCTACGGCAGCCGATCACAATGGCCGTGCTAAGGCATGAAATGTCTTGGCTCCCTCGAACACTGGGATCGTGGGTTCGAATCCCATTCAAGTCATGGATGTTTGTCTGTGTTTATTCTGTGTCTGTGGGTAGGTAGCGGCCTTGCTACTGGCTGATCACTCGTCCAAGGGGTCCTACTGACTGTCTAGGATTAAAAAGCTGAAGTGAAACAAGCGTTTCACGGATGATCTATTTTCCAAGTGGGAGCAACAGATAGACAGACACACAGACAGACGGACGGACGGACGGACAGATAGATAGACAAACAGTGTCTGCGGTTGAAGTGGTGCTGTATGGTTTGGAATACGAGGTTGTTACTGCCTATTTACGTTTCATAGGTTTGTGTACAATAACGTATTTTCCCAGGCTGTCACACTATTTCTATTAAACGCTGTAACCATCAGCCTGAGCACTGCGCACTTAATCATAAACACGCGGAATAACAGCTAATGCACCCAAGCACCATATTTTGGGAAAGAGCGGCTACATGATGAGAACTGACAAAAAACGCGACTTAAAAAAATAAGTATTCTACACTGTCGAACTCAAAACGTAATTATGAAATTTATCCGCAGGGAATGTAGTACGTCTCATGTAAAACGAATTGGTGCCTGCACTAAAGGAGACAATGATGACTGAATTTCACCAACAGGGAACAGTTAAGCACAGCAGGCTATTTTAAGAATGGAAATAAGAATAGACTAAAGTGTACATGTAGGGTAATTACATGGCTTTTTCCTCATTACAGTATTTAAGTATAAAGATCAGAGAAAATTACAGTATACACGTACACTTAATTAAATGGAGCCCTGGCCTTTAGTCGTCAGCTTCTCACTGCGGAGTACAGGGTTCAATCTCAGGGCAGTCCATGTTGGAATTGTGATCGACAAACGTGTCAGTAGGGCAGGTCTTTCTCCAACCAACTATCATTCCAGAAACGCTGCATATTCACCTGTCATTCGGGGCTGACACATCAGGCCAATCTAAGGCCGCAATACCAAGGGACTCACTCTCATCCAACCCCTCAAATAATGGATAAAAATAATGATGTAAGGNAGATCTACACGGCGCCACATCCCAGACGACAGCATTCTTCTTAAAATAATATTAAGAACAAGAACAGCAGTAGGGCAAAAAAGGGCCCTAATTCCTGTTATGACTTCCATAATACAATGATAGAGCGATTAGTATTTGTATTTTGTCCTTGATGCCTGTACCTTTTAGCAGAAATTAAAAACGTTCAAAAAATGTCGTGCTCTATGAATGAGTATTTTCTATCTCACAACTTTATTTAACTGAACTGCGGCCATAAATACTAAACTTACCCAACAATGTTAAAGTTATTTATAATCTTCAGGCTATTAACAGATATAGAAATATGATTGATCTTTAGGTCCAGTTTCATTCTTTCAGCAGATTGTTTCAAAATGTCTCTAAATAAGTATTTCAGAACCTGGACTACAAACTCAAATACAATTGGAGGTTATGTTTCAGAGAATCTATATTTTAAGTGCATCTCTTCCTGTCTGATCGAGGTCGCCCACTATAACTGTTCTGGACTAACTGCTGCAACAAAGTTCTACAAATCAGGAAGTTCCTCGTTATGTAACATCCTCCATTTCGCTCTTATTTAATGCATCTTGGAAGCTCATACTATTCTTGGTACTCTGAAATGTGTAATTTGTGTCCTTACTTCGTAGAAAAAGAAAATTTTTCAGAAACATGGACACGATCAGTTGGAATATTGTATTATTTGCAGTTAAACCTGCCATATTTCGTTGTACGCCATTTTAAATTCACTCCATAATGGTTTCTTCCACGGAGAACGCTAATTGTGGAACACATATGTAATTTCATGGCAAATTCAGAGTGTCGTAAGATGAAATAAAGTACGTTACAATACTGGATATATCTACTCAATATATCTGCATGTTACAGTGCTTTTTAAACAATCCAAATTTTTCTGAAGTAATAAAAACATTCACTGAGTTAATCTTTGTGACTCACAATAAATCTCGCCTTCCTGATTAGCTGCTGTACCCAGGTCCTTAAATTCAAGTTGTTTACTAACACATATTCTGTTTGCATTCCTTGTTTCCCAAAGTCATAGTGTATGGTACTGTGGGGAGAAACGAACTATAGTCACCAGAAAGAGGTGCTGCGCGACTTAGGCGCTCTGACAGGTTCATCATGTCCTTAGGTGAAACATACAGAGGCCTATCTTGCCTACGTTCTTTATTAATCATCCTAAGAGTTCTAGTTCAACTTCTAATAGCATCACCTTGTTACGCTGTGTGGCGCGGATATTTAAGCACAGCAACTTCAAGTATGAAGCAGTTAACAAAGGAAAACTGACATAAAAATCATTAAATCTTTTGCCAATTTTGTCTTGTTCAGGTTTCATGTGTTCTATAGCCCTTAATTAAAAAAATCATGAAAGGTGAATAAACAGGAATTTGGGAAAAAATAGATATTTATTCTTCAAATGTACCAAACGGGTTGGCGTAGCGGTAATGCTCTTGACACGAAGCTGAAAAGTGCTGGTTCGAATCTCGACCGAAATACTGTCTCTACTCACTGAGGATTCTGGTAGTTTTCTTCAGTTCCTCCAGGAAAATGCACGGATATTACCTCGATTGGCCACGACCGCTTCCTTCCAGGTCCTTTACAAATTATCATTTATCAATTCGACCCTACATAGTATAGCTACTGAAAGCGTCACTATATAAGCCACAAATAAATAAATATTCGACGGTACTCTTCCTGACCTCACTCTCATATAGGTGCTAGCCTCACTTCCTAATCATTCTTTTGATGAAATTACGTAAAGAAGGTACGAGAAACATGTAACACGAAACTCTCATCATGTGCAAAGAAGGGAGAAAGAGAACTAAGAACAGTCATCTCAAATGAGAATAAGCTAAAGAGAGCAGGACAGCGGTGTAAACAAAGTAGAACAAAGGAAACCGGCTCAGAAATTAAATCCAAGGTCCGGACTGAAGTCCATGACGCGCTGGTTCAGGGAACTTCATCCCATTATACGTACGTTCAAAACAGTTTTTATGTAATAAGTTTTCCGGTTATATAACACACAAATAGATGCCATCTATAAGAACGGCAAATATGAACAAGAAATCCAATTTATTCGTTGCTCGAAGTCGAACAACATAACTTCAAGAAATGACGTATAGTCAGAATTATATTTTTTCCAATACGAATTACAAATCTTAGTTTAGAGACTTCAGTATCAAACCAGATTTACTGATCCTTTGCCTGGTGTCTTAATAACACTTACTGACGTATTGCGTTTGTGCTTGCTATCAGACATCCTCACTACCACAAGAGTTCTCTCATTTCTACCTTCAGTTTTTCTTTAACCCTTTGAAGCACAGTGGTTCTGTATATACCACTGGCTTTAACATGCTAAAACTCTGCAGTCCGCCAACAGACTGTGTTTTTATGTTCCACGCGATTCGCAAAATAAACAGTGATATTTTCCCTAAACAACATTAACAGATTGATCTTGTAGAAATGACTTAATGTGTTTCTCGTGTGCTATGAACTGAATTTTATGTGTTATTTAGAGGACATTTAGTCCTTGAAGGGTCAATTTAATAAAAAGTTTAGAAATTACGCATAGCGTTAAATCAGTACTGGCACGTTGGCTCCCTTTCCTTTAATTGGCTCGACAGTTTTAACGTTTAAGAAAATCGCCAAAAGAAAATAAAATATGTTTCGTTTCGAGGCATCGACAATTTCATGGAGCGCCCACTAAATTCACTCAGTCCGTCCGTTCGCACGAATTAACTAATTACTTGTAGATAACTACTGGATAAACGTAAGATTTGAGGTTTTCACGTCGGTGACTATGAAGAATGCCGTCTTTTGGGATGTGGCGCCGTGTAGATCTTGTATGAACCGACGTTTCGGAGGAACGTATCGTGTCCATCTTCAGGGTAGAAAAATCCGAGAGCGAGGAATCAGCGTGAGCAGGTTGCTGCAGCCACTAGTTGCTGCTGGTCCTCGTCAGCACAGTCATTCTCGGGTCCGAGTCCCTTATGACTCACAACCATACTTTACTGTCTCACATTCGAGACTCCCCCAATCTGGAGAGCCAGGTCCACGTATTCATATCCCCTGGGGACAGGGTAGCCCAGTTATATCCCCAGACATTGCGTTCCCTTTTCGTCGCCTCGTAAGACCCGCAGGGATACGGTGGAATTATTCGAATCCGCCTCAACACGGGCTTATGGGAACCTTCTCGAACGCCTCTCATTATATAGCCTCGGTACGGACCGTGTAGAAGACACCGCACCCAACAATCTCCTCTATTGTTGTACGAGTATCCGTTGCCGCTGGGAAGTGTTTATCGAGCCGTTACCAAGCAAAGGTTATCTTATTCAGTCATGGGTACATTCTGTAACTACATAATCGAAAGCCATTGCCCCCAAAACACAATTGAGGCCGGGAGGGGGGGGAGAAGTAGTTACTGACCTTACATTCCCTAAAAATCAGATTTGTTTTATTTTTTCAATGATGTCCTCCATTACAATAGGACTCTGAAACGTATATAAGAGAGTACATTCAATTTCATTTCAAATATGTAACAGTAAACACTGAAGCCTTAGTAGTGATTATTTATCCATTCAGTATAAAAATACTGTACGATTTGTCGGCCATCTACATATCACAACCTAACTGTTAATAGCTCCCATGCGGAAGGGTCTCCGTAGTCTTGATTATTTCACTTACAATTCCCCTTACCGAAAGAGCCTGTTGCGTGCACACAGAATGTTTTTACGGGCCTGTTTTCTACTCGCGCAAGTTCAAAACAAACATTTCCTACTCAAATATGTTAAGTTTCAAGTTACTCTCGAGATGGACGTCAAGGATGTAAGGATTCACGTAGTGCCCATTATTTTTGTCCGATGTAACAAAATTTTGGTGGACAAACAAATCTCATGAAAATCCATTCATCAATTCTGGAGCTGTTGTAAACCAGTAAACGAAGAGCAAAACCTGCCGAAGCTCGCAGCCACATCTTGAAAATTTTCGTTGACAATCATTCACTCACTCATGGAGTTGAGCCCGTCTTGAGAAGCCGCCAATTGTGCAGCTACCGAAGAACTTCCCAGCATTTTATGGAACACGAAGGTTCATTATCGTGTTAACAAGAGTCCTCCACTGGTCCTTATCCTGAGCCAGATAAATCCAATCCATACCACTTCAGCCTCTCTCTATAAGATCCACTTTACTTATTGTCCACCCATCTATGTCTTGGTCTTCCCAGGGGTAAATTTCGTTGACAACGTGCCAAAAATATGACACTGTATAATAGTAAATTATGCATGATAATATTAGTTTCGTTTTACTGCCTGAATTCTGAGTGGCTGATGAACTTTTATTTATTTATTTATTTGATTGTTTTAAGTGGGTCCCTTGTCAGCGTGGCATGGCGCGTCCTTAGGTTGAGGATGGAGGAGACGCCCTCCAGATATGGAGGGTAGCTGCGAATATAGTGAATAAGCAGTCGCGGACAACCGATAATGGGAGGTCCTCCAGCTTGGGGGTTGGATGTGGGGCTGAAAACTCGTCACCATAAAAAAATAAGCTTTTTACCAAAATTCTGAGTGATTTATTTATTTATTTATTTATTGAGGACGCTGTAAATACCGTTAGTAATTTCTGACGTTCATTAAACTCAACGATGATGCTGAGGAAACCCACGAAAGAAAATCTGTCAGAAGAGTTGAAGAGTTTTATCTCCTTGGATATAACGTCGTGTAGTAGGTCGACAGTCAATCAGCGTTTCGGAGAAACATGTCGCCATCATCTTCAGGTTTGATGAGTAAAACAAGCAAGAAACCAGCATGAAGCACTCTACTCCCTAGCTTAGTATTCAATCCTGGAGATGGAAGTGTCATGTTCCTCCGAAATGCCGGTTGACTTCAACTACACGGCAATGTATCCCAGAAGGTAACATCCTTCACAACCATGGCTGCTGGGACCTCAAATCCTACCACAGCCAGCAAAGTTGGTCTCAGTGTTCACAACATGGGCATTTCTGTAAGAAGAGTACGAGAGGTAACCAACGCACGAGTCTTCTACGCTACTTGTGTTTTTGTTTGAGCCGAAGTCCCAGAGGAAATTGGCTTTCGGCGAATAGGATATGCAACGATCCGCTTTGAACTTCTTTTTCTCGGCGTTCTCTTTTGAGCTCCCTTCAGCTTCTCCGCCTCTATCTCTCTTCCCTTTATATCACGTCTATACTTTCCCCCAATTAGTTATGCATTTCCGTTTTGTTAGGGCCAGCCATTTTTAGTCTGCTGACAACAAATTTGGATCCAAATCCCGTCTTTTGAGAGCATGACCGTGAAATAAGCTTGTGAAGCTAAATATTTTAAAAGGAAAATCTCAGTGTGGCTGGAAAGTGCCTCAACTCTTTGTAGAACTGAATTCAGGGAGGTACTGGGTATAACAGCCGATAATATCTATGCAACATATGAACTTGGATATAAAAATTAGTGCTACTCTACTGCACATGTTTCCTCATACGTGCTTGATGAATCACAGGATTTTACTCTTCTAAAGTAAATAATATTCTGGTATATTCAGGCGGTTTACTTGTAACTCTCGGTGCTATTACCTGGCGAAATTTGATTACAATCGTTTAAACCATTTTTTTAGAAAAAAATATATTTTGAGACTGGATCCTGTCAGGGGATGCTCGTACGTCGTTTTGTTTAGGACGTTGTGGGCTATGAAATATTATTTTGGCTCATACTCCATACACATGATTACAATTTAATTACAACAATTTCGATAGATTTTACGTTCGGCGTTTGAGCCACTAGAGGGAATACTGTTACTTTTCTGAAAGTACCGCCTAAGTAACTTTATTTAGGGAGATGGTTTCCATTCAGTACGGAAATTTAATCAGAATCGTTGGAGCCATTTTATAGAAAATCATAATTTTATATTTGAGGGGCCTGTACTTTTTGGAACTAGAATATAACAGATCGAAACCTGATTCAGGTGGAAATTAAGAGATTGAACTCGGGTAATGCTTGCTACCATTCAGTCCAGAACCCTGTGTCTTCTCGTCTGCTGTGTAAAAACATAAACATTAGAATATACAAAACTATAATTTTGCCTGTGGTTCTGTATGGGTGTGAAACTTGGTCTCTGACATTGAGGGAGAACATTGACTGAGGGTGTTTGAGAACAGGGTGTTGAGAATATTTGGACCGAAGAGGGATGAAGTGACAGGAGATTGGGGAAAACTGCACAATGAGGAGCTTCATAACTTGTACTCTCCTCCATGTACAATTTGAATGATCAAGTCAAGAAGGATGAGGTGGGCAGGGCATGTAGCATGAATGGGGGAGACGAGGAATGCGTATAGGATATTGGTAAGAAAGCCAGAAGAAAAGAGACAACTGGGAGGACAATATTAAAATGTATCTTAGAGAGATACGAAGGGATGGTATTGATTGGATTGTTATGGCTCAGGATAGGGACCAGTGGAGGGCTTTTGTGAACAAGGTAATGAACCTTCAGGTTCCATAAAATGCTGGGAAATTCTTAAATGGCTCCACAATTGGCGGCTCCTCCAGAAGGGTTCAGCTCCATGAGTAAGTAAGTAAATAAGAATGATTACATTCACTGGACACCGATCCACGATGAACAATATTTTAATGCTGATAAAAATAAAATCCGTCAAACTCCTTAGGCGGTAGTGAGGCGCACATAACTTGCACCATGCAGCTCAAATCCGAAGGTTTATTACCGTGTTCACATGAGCCTTCCCCTGGTCCCTGTCCTGAGCTAGATGTATCCAATCAATACCATTCCATCCTATCTCCCTAAGATCCATTTTATTCCACCCACCTATATCTCGGTCTTCCTAGTGGTCTCTTTCCTTCTGGCTTTCCCATAATATCCCACATGCATTCTTCTTCTTACCATTCGTGCTACATGCCATTCTCATCTCATCCTCCTTGACTTGATCATTCTAATTATACGATGTACGTAAAAGTTATGAAGCTCCTCGTTATGCAGTTTTTTTCCAACCTCCTGTCACTTCATCTCTCTTCGGTCCAAATATTCTCAACACCCTGTTCTCAAACACCCTCAGTCTACGTTCCTCTATTAATGTCAGAGACCAAGTTTCACACCCATACAGAACCACAGCCAAGATAGAAGGTTCTGGTATAAATGGTAGCAAGCATTACCTGAGTTCAATCTCCTGTTAACTTCCTTCTCAATCAGGTTTTGAGCTGTTACAGCAGTTCCAAAATATCTGAACGGTGCCACATTTTCAAAACATCTGTTTCCTATCTTTATGTCATGATTTTGCCCTGCATTTTGCTGACGAGACAGCAACATATACTTAGTTTTCTCTGTGTTTACTTCTAGACCAACCTCTTTACTTGCGTCAATTAAAGTTTCTGTATAATTCTTTACGGTATCTATGTTATCTCCCAGTAGTTACACATCATCAGCATAGACCAAGAGATGACGTGTCCCACTTAATTTAAATCCACCTGCTATTTTTCCCTGGATCTTCCTAATGGCATATTCTAAAACAAATTTGAAAAGCAGTTGTGACAAAGTATTTCATTGTTTTAGATCATTTAGATAGGAAAATTATCAGTCAAATGTTTACCTATACGGAGTTTACTATAGGTTTCAGCTTAACTAGTTTCATGGGTGCCCCAAACTCTATCAGAATATTGTACAATACTTCCCTCCTAATTGAATCATAAGCTTACTTGAAGTCTATGAATAGCTGATGTACTGTCTCATTGTACTCTCATTTTGTTCTGCAGTATCTGAAAAATGCAAAATATCTGATCTGTAGTTGATCTGTTACATGGAAGCCAACACTGATAATCTCCAATAATTTCACCTGTATATGAACTTAACCTTGAGAGAAGAATATTAGTTAAAATTTTGAATTCGGTTGACAGCAGTGATATCCCACGATAAATGTTACCGTCTGTGTAATCGCCCTTCCGGTAAATTATTACCATAAGAGGCTCCTGCCACTGATGAGGCAATTCTTCCTTATTCCAAAAAGAATTCATGAGCTTATGGCTCTCAGACCATAATGTTTCGCCTCCTGCTTGAAGCAGTTCCCCCCGAATATGCTCACTACCTGGCACTTTATAACTTCCGAAATTTGCAATCGCAAACTCAAACTAACAAGGGCTAAGATCATGTACTACTGGCTCAGCTGTATGTACTTCTACCTGATTAACAGCACTGACCCAACGTACATTCAATAACTGAGAGAAGTACTAGTTCTTCCACCTATTCAAAATGTCGTGGGAATCTGCAAGCAGATCACCATTCTCATCCTTCACTAAGTTACTTCTAGGTTTGTAACCCCTTTTAAAGTAATTTATTCCTCTATACAGGTCTGTAATGTTCTTGTTCTTACTGTTCGTTACAAGCTTATCAATTTTGTTTTATACCTTTTTTCCCCCTTGGCACTACAGCCCCAGTGGGCATAGGCCTACCGCCATGAACTTTTCCGTTCACTTCGGTTTTTCTAGATCTTACACATTCGGTAGGAGTCCTTGGGTGGGTGATCAGTTCGTCGCAAGGCCTCTACCTGTACACAAACACAGAAAAACGCACACACGCAAACTAACATCCATGCCCTGAGTGAGATTCGAAACCATGATCACTGTTTCCAAGCGAGCGAAGACAGTACATGCCTTAGACCGCTCGGATACCGTGACCGGCTTTGTACCCTTTACCTCGTTTAATTTCTTGAGATTGAAACTCCCCATATGAACATCGTGCGTTGTTTGTTTACTCATTGCCAGTCTCTCCCTAAATGTGCCACCATCAGATAGTGGTCAGTATCACAACCTGCTGCCTTGATCGATCGGACATCAGGTATAGTTGAATGTCGTCTCCCATCTACAAAGTATGGTTAGTCTGGCTGTGCATCTTCCTATCAGGAGATGTCCAAGTAAATTTATTAATTTTATAATGTGGGAACATCATACTTTTGACAATAAGATTTTTGGACATGGCAAAGTTTACTACTCTAACTCCATTATTATTACTAATTTCATGCAAACTCTCATTCCCAATTGTTGGTTTGAAAATGTCTCCCTTACCTACTTTGGCGTTGAAATCTCCTAACAAATTTTTCGTATGGTATTTAGGGAATTTATCGAATACGTGTTCTAGTTCTTTGTAGAACCTTCATTTCATATCATCGGTTTTATCCTCTGTTGAAGCATGGTCATTCAGAATGATATCACCTTAGCGACCTCTTAGTATGATATCCTATCACTAACAAATTCTACTCTCTTGACGGCTGATATATTTTTCTTACGTAGAAAAAACTGTACAAAATTCATTATTCTAATTCCTATTTGAATAAAAAAAATGTATTTTCGCCTGCTGATTCGGTGGACCCCGCGTCCCATCTGATCTGTACTATCACTAAATCTAACTTACTTTTTGATATATCTTTCACAACTGTCATGATCGAGCTTGCCCTGTACAGACTTCTTACATTCCATGTACCAAATCTGAAAGCATGTGTGTGTGGAAGAAAGGGGTCTTGGCCTACCTTTAGACAGTATTATGGTATTTTCATGGAGAGACCGTAAAGCCACTAAAGTCTACAGTCAAGTTAGCCGAACTTTGGGGCGATATTTGAACCCGAGAGCTCCTGAATCCGGAGCAGAAGTGCAGCTCACTCAACCGAAATTTTTGACGAAGAAGTATGATACATAAGGCGAATCTATACTTATTACTTCAGAATCGGAACAACTTTATAACCAGTGAAGCAGTCTGACGACTGCACACAAAAGCAGTACGGTGCAAGGAATTGTCCCATACTTCAAGAAAACCAAGTTCACCTAAATTCAAGCTTTGGAACCCGAAGCGAATTGTGTACTTTTTCCTAGGGACTGAATATCGCTCCACACTGGGTTGATTTTTTTTTCGCTGCTCAGTTACAAAACAGACAACTACAAGAAACTGCAAAACTTCTTATTTCTTTCCCATTCCTCTTGGCGGGCCACAATGCACGAAGTAACAAATGTCTTCTTTGTACACTTGGGGATAAAAGAAGCTTTCCTCCAAACTTGATCAATTCTGACAGGGTGTCTACAAATACGAACAAACCATAAGTTTTCTGTAATTAGATTTCCAAGGACGATCCCCTTGGGTACGAATCAAATGTTCCACAAGCAATCCCAGTAGTAGGGGCACACACAAGGAACGCAAAGAATGTAGGCCTACATTTCAAGGCAGTTAGTGCCTTTTCTCTTAAAATATTATCTGCAATTACTGATTCGTTTTAAATTATATTATGAAGCTGTTTCTGTTTCAGAGGTGGTCTACAGTCAACTTAGGTGCAAAATATAATGATAAACTGTGAATTGGTAAGTGTTTGAAAGGGGGAGGGGAAGTATTTCTAACTACGCAATAACTCGCATGGAGAGAGTGAGGAAGGTATGAGAAACGCCAATTAGGACAGCTCGGTGACTGCCGAGACTCAAGACCGGTTACCTGCGGAATATCAGAGAAGATTGCTAACGCTGAACCCATCTGCTCAGCTTTAGCTATTAGTGACTTGCGTGTGAACCGTCCTGGTTATCTAACAAAACCGTTACCATAGTAACTGACACCCTCTATTATTGTCGAGAATAAGTCAATACAGGCCCTGCATGTGCTGTCAGAGTAACAAGCAAGGAAAGGTGTACTTCAGTTCAAACCTGAAGCAAGCGTGCGATGTTACGTACGTCGTTGCAGTTAAACTCAATTTACTAAAGATCAAAAATATCTTAAACCATGGAAACAAAAAACAGAGGCAGGTAGAATATTATAAAGTAGCAGAACTGCATAATTTGTGATATGGAAGTTAATCTTGGACAAGCAAAAGAAAAGACATAAATAAAATATAATCAGCTGAAACGATATACTTAAATTCGGTTGAAAGCAGCACTAGACTAGATCATATTAGAATGAACATATTAGGAAGGAACAGAAAACATTCAATCATCAATGGCTCTGCAGCCCACTGTTGGGCCCTAGCCGCTTTCTCAGGTTCGTAATCCCATACACAGTCGGTAGACTCCTTGAACGGAGGATCAGCCCGTCATAAGGCCGTTACTTACATACAGGACAACAAAAACATAGAATAAAAACAAAGAGACATTCATGCCTCGAATGGGATTCGAACCCAGGACCCTAGTGTTTGAGGGGGTGAAGGCAGAACTATAAACATAATCAGTACAAAAAAAAAGAGATGAGTACAGAAGAAACTGAATGAACCATCTGGACGAAATTACTGACGAAAAATGCTGAAAATATATTTTACAGCAGGTCTGTAAATCAAAGGACATCGAAACCGACGGAGGTCTTGTAATAGATGGAATGAGTGTGTGTATCCGAACCGGCTTGACTGCCTATGGATTGAATTTAATAATAATAATAATAATAAGAAGAAGAAGAAGAAGAAGAACATTTCTTATTATGAAGTTAATCGCACTACATGCAATACTGAACAGTAGGCATAAATTATCCCGCAACAAAGCAAATCAAGAAACGAGGTCGTCAAGCCATCTGCGTGTTCCAAACTTCAACGTCTGAACCAGCTGACTTAATTTCATGAAATGTGGTACGAAATTTTTGCTATGAAAGAATACCAAAACTTCCTAGTTTTTAATTTCGTACAATCGGTAATAACAACTTGGCAGACAAAAGAATTTCCGAGATGAAAACCACATTGCACCATTAAAGTTAAGATCCTGAAACGATGCATGATAATAGATTTTGTTAATGTATTCTGTATTGTCGCATTTAAAATAACAAAAAGCTGCTACATAGAGTTTATATTTAACTTCTGATTTTGTAGCAATATTGAATCTGGTCTATATATGGAGACAGCTCATGAACGTACTTACAGTTTCTGTATGAAACACTGCTACCAGACAACAACTACGAATATGGCGACGGTGCGAAATATTAGGTTATGTCCACATAATTTAACGTAGTCAAAATTTCTAAATATAAAAAAAGTTATCTTAAAAATATAATAATAATACATTATAATTACTATTATCTGTGCATAATTACAATTGAAAGCGATAACGTCTGCACAGGAATCAAACACGCTTTCCCAGGAGCTGCATCGAATTTTATTGTTGAATTATAAATTTAAGTTGTAGGGCTAGAAGCTCGTTTCATTAGTTCTACACGAAACTCTTTGTATAATTCACAATCTTTCTTCTTTAAGGTATATAACCAAATCAGTTGATAAATTATCGTTAAACGAGCCGAGAGATAAACAAATTGTATCATGTACTTACAAGTGACTCCTTTCTCGAGGTCCTCGTAGTAGCCGCAAAAGGCCAGCTGCTGAAGCACAGCGTTGGGCAGACGGTCAAGCTGCTCAACCCGCCTTAACCTCTGAGATATCACGTCCACATCTTTGAGATTACGGTCACTCGGCCTGAAGGAAAATTTACAGTCAACTCAGCTGCTGTCTGACCATCAGATAATACCCATCAATATAACACTAACTTAAAAAGCTACAGTAAAATAAAATTACTTAAATGTGGAGTAAAATTCAGGCCTATTCGATATCAGAAAATTGGGCTATACTACATGATGTAAAAGGTAAAAGGTAAAGTTATCCATGTAACAGGCCGCAGAGGCCCATATGGTTGTGAGACATTGAGTCCCCCCATATTTTCTAGTAGCCAATCGGCTCCCACATGGCGGCGAGGTTGTCAGCCTCAGGCACGGCCGTCCTTTACCCCAGGAAGATTCCTGGTGCTCATTTCTGTTAGAGGCTGAGTCGGCCGCAGAGCCATAATGAGGCTGGAAGATTTAGGCCAATTGAAAAATACAATGACCTCATCGGGATCCGAACCCGCGACCTTTCGACTTGTAGCAGAGTGCCTCAACCAACTACGCTACCGCGTGCCCCACTCCATGATGTAGTACATAAAATTATGAACGCGTGTTCTTTGTAGTTTATTAAGCTTGCTTAAAACGGGGATAATGCAATCCAAATTGGTTAAAACCTCTTGCCGAATTTCAACAAAATATGTGAAAGGTTCATGTAATATGTGGAAATGTCTCTTCACGGCCTTGTGTAAATCAGGCTTTTATCACTGACTAATATGGCTGAAAATCGAAACTGCGTAATAATGTTTAGTGAAAGTTTCTCATATCGAATGTTAATAACACCCGTGAAACAGTTCACCGGTTACAAGCGGAGCCCATTTAAGGCCTTACCATACATACTTAGCCTTATTATGCGCCAAATTGGCTAGAAATCGCAACTTCCCGACGTCTGATGCAGGTCTCTCAAATCGAATTTCAACAGCATTTGTGAAACAGTTACGAAATGCATGGAAAATTCCATTTATGGCCTTATGTAAAACTCGGCTTTATTGTGGATTAATAATGTGGCGTATTTGCTCCATGGCAGAACGGCTGAGCCACAGAAACAGCCGTTTCTATGTAATACACGCATGCAAAGATGGGACAATGGGGTTATGCAACCAGCTTCTAGGCAACAACACGGTAAACACACTTCCGCGCAGGCGCCATGAAGTCACGCCCAACAGTGCTTAGCTATCACTGTACTTGTGCTTTCTGCGCGGTCTGCTCAAAACAACAGCAGAACTGTGTTTTCTGCGCTGTCCGTGGCGCGGATATATAACACGAGTCCGCTTGCAGTTAAGAAGACACCCGTATGGAGGCGGGGTCGAATACCGCCATCGTGACCCTGCCAGTCGTAGGAGGCGACGAAAAGGGAAGTCTCAAATCTGAGACAGTAAAATATGGTCGCGAGTCTCAACGGACTCAGACGCGAGACAGACTGCACTGGCAAGGACCAGCAGCATATACAAAAGGCAGACCCGTCCTCTCGTCAGAGGACCGTAAATGCCAAACAGTAATAAATATCTGGTCATGAGCCCCAGATGGGGCCCGACACCAAGACTTACTGACTGACTGACCGTCAGTCGCAATGTGACTTGGATTTGGCTAAGAAGGCTTTTTAGTTGAGTTCCGAGCTTCCAGAGGGACTGAAAACTAACTCACAAGAAAACTTTATAGTGATTTGAAGTTATAGTTTCTGTGTTAAAAGACGTTATCAGGAGAGGGCTAGTCTATGTGTAAGAATGGATTATAAAGCGTAAATCAGCGGAAGCGGTCTATTGATTGTAATTAAGAGAGATTGTAATCGAAGTGCCAATAAATCCAATTATCAGAACTAGTACCCGTTATTTTTGTTACGAGTACCCCCCTCCGTACACGTGACAATAAGAATGAATGAATTTCTAGACAACTTTCAGTAAGCACTTCCCATGTTGAATATAGGGAAAATATGTCCAATAATATTGGGAAGAACATGAAACACGCATGGGGGAGAAGAGGAATGCATATAGGATTTTGGTGAGAAATCCAGAAGGAAAGAGACCACTAGGAAGATCTAAACGTAGGTTGGAGGATAATATTAAAACATATTTTTGAGAGATACAATGGTGTGGTATGTATTGGATTTATCTGGTTCGGGATAAGGACCAGTAGAGGGCTCTCGTGAACGCGGTAATGAACAATCGGGCTCCATAAAATGTTGGGAAATTCTTCAGTGGTTGAGCGACTGGCGGTTTCTCAAGAAGAGTTCAGCTCCCTGGAGTTAGATGTCCAATGATATGAGCACTAATACTGGACCACAGAGAAGAATACGAGCATATATGACCTCTACATAAAGCGGTTTCTTTGTTTGCATAGAACTCACAATAATGTAATTACAGACTTTACTTGAATGTCATCTACTCTTTGATCAAAATAAAATGTCTAAAAATTACATTTCGGAGAAGTCTCTGTCTTCGTCCTCAGTTGAAACTGAGCATAGAGAACGAATCCTACAGGGACCATTAGGTAAAGTCAAGCTCCATCCGTAAGCAAGCTTTCAGAAGCAGGTCAAATGCCGACATGTGTGAGAGGGCAGCCATCGCTTCTGACTGGAAGGGCAACATTAAAACAACACATCACAGGACTGTGTCAGATCACACGGGTTATCAACAGAAGGGAGAGGACCATAAAAGTGTTCTGCACGAAACCAAGACGAAACCAAAAGTATAGAGAATATGGCAAGTTCCACTGACAATTACAAAGCATCAAGGAAATTGTAAAAAAGAGAATATTACAAGAGATACCAAACGACATAGATGGCGTTTGCAATTATACAGGCGTAGTAATAGTTAATTTTTTATTTTAATCAGAGGGTGTATAGACTCCAAATAAAGTTATGCGATAATGATGATGATGGTAATAATAACAACAATAATAATAATAATAATAATAATAATAATAATCTGCAATTTACAATTACAATAAATACAACTTCTGACTCAACAGGAATTCGATTTTCGGGGTACGATTCCAGCGCGCTAAACCATGAGCTAAAGTGAATTGTATTTATTGTTGGGTTGGAAATTTATATTATGTAAATACCATATTAGCCGGTCACGGTAGCCGAGCGGTCTAAGGCATGCACTGTCTTCGCTCGCTCGGAAGTAGGGATCATGGGTTCGAATCCCACTCAGGACATGGATGATTGTGTGCGTTTTTCTGTGTTTGTGTACAGGTAGAGGCCTTGCGAAGAGCTAATCACCCGCCCAAGGAGTCCTACCGTATATCTAAGATCTAGAAAAACCGAAGTTCTTGGAGGTAGGCCTAGGCCCACTGGGGCTGTAGTGCCAAGGGGGAAAAAAATACCATAATAACAGCAGAAGATTTGTGGGACTAGACGTCGGTGCTACGGGAAATTTGGTTCTCTGAATTCTACACATAACACCTTGACAAACATTATGGCCGCCTATCTTCATTATTATCATGTTTCGAAGTTGTAACTATTAAAGCAAGCCCTTGTGTGTTTGAGTGAACTCGCTGACTGCTAATTGACAGATTGGTTGGCTGGTTAATTTGGTTTGTTTCATCCGGTTTGGTTTTTCTTTTTTAATTCGCTTAGTGGGGGGTGGAGTCCAACTGGGTCCACTCGGCACGGCGGTCACTGATTGGACTATTGTAGCCTGCCCCGGGTGATTATGATGATGGAGAATTTGGTGGAGTGAAGATTGGCAGGGGAAACCAAAGTGCTCGGAGAACACTCGCCCCAGCGCCACTTTGTCCACCCAAATCCCACTTGACCAGACCCGGGATCGAACCAGGGCCGCCGCGGTGGGAAGCCAGCGACTAACCGCTTGAGCTATGGCGCGGCCTATCCGGTTTGGTTTGTTGGTTGGTTCGTTACTTAAATACGTATATCACAATAACAGGGCGCATCCCAGTCTGGCTATGGGCTAACGCACGCAGCCACATCAATACTTGAATCATATTGTGACGTGTATACCCATTGCTAGGCAACGGGTAGGTAAACACATCCCGCAACAGACGCGCACGCAACAATAGGACGTCTATTGCTATGCAAAGGCGCTGTAAACACGCCTTCACAGCAATAGAGGAAGCGGTGTTTTCCATGTCTCCCCCTCCTCCCCGGCCATATAACGGGGATCTCATTGGATCCCGTGTGCAGGCGGAGTCGAATATATCTACAGTAGCACTGCGAGTCGCAGGTGGCGAAGAAAAAGGAATCCAGTGCCTGGGGATTTAACTGGACCACCCTGTTCCTGGGGTTGATATAAATACGGAGACCTGGCCCTCCAGGTTGGGGAAGTGTCGTATTTGAGACAGTAAAATGTGGTTACGAGTCCCGCGTGGTTCGGACTTTAGAATGTGCTGGCGAGGCCCAGCAGTAATTGTAAACTACAGACCCATCCTCTCGTCAGAGAGGATGTTACATAAGGACTATGAAGCAAGTATTCGGTCGCAAAAATAATTGCTGGTCGTAAATCTGCAAGGGATTGTCGCCAAGACGAACTGACTAACGGTAAACCGCCAGTTGTAAAGTGACTCTGACTCTGACCAGAACTGGAGTTGGGTCGAGTTCCGGGGACGGCAGTAGAAGGTGACTGAGAAGAAATGGCAAGAGAAGACTTAGACTCTGCTAAGAAGACTTCACGTGTGAATTGAAGTTACAGGGAGACTGTGATAAATCCGTTGCCAGGATACGACTTGTGAAGGCTGAGAACCCTCGTGCGTGTGTAACGATGAACTGAAAAGTGTGCAGAATAGCAATAGCGCCGTATTGTCTCTAGTCCCGAACTGTGTGAATGCATAAGGTGAAATAAATCCAATTCATCCAATCCAAAACCCGTCTTATAATTCACACCAACGCGTATCAATATAATGTAGCTAGGAGCCGGAATAGCTCAGTCGGTATAGCTTCTGGCAACGGGTTGGATGACAGAGGGGTTGGAGTTCGAGTCCCGGTGGGAGCAAGAATTTTCCTTCCTCCAAGTCGTCCAGACTGCCTTTGGGGTCCATAGAACCTCCTACAAAATGGGTACCGGGGGCTCTTTCCTCGGGGTAAAGCTGCAGGGGCATGAAGCTGACCACTCACCTCCAACTAGTGCCGAGGTCAAGAAAATGTTGATCTATACGATATATCCGCCGCCCCATACATCTTCATGGCGTAGTGCTTCATTAGTTAATGGCAGGGACATATTTACCCTTTACACTGATTTATATAACTGCGTGTTTCTCAGTGCAAATGGACTGGACTATACAGGACAGGAGGAGGAGGAGCTGGAAGTGAAATGTTTCCTATCTAAGTCGTTATCTCGTTTCAGTCGGCAGCACTCGGCGTCTCCAAGAGACTATATCTCCAGCCAGCACCGGGCGCCTTTACGTTATCTACCCTCATATTCCCCTGAAGCATTCTGCACAGTTTAAACAACGTGTTTATTTCGTGTTGCAAACACTAAAGACGACAGAACTCAGAAATGTGGTGCCTAAATATGAATTGCACAGGAAACCGTTGCCTCCCCACACCCTTCACATTATTTCGACCGACTTTCGGTCTGTCACTAGGCTACAGTTTAAACAAGCATTGCCCATACGTAAATGGATTGATAGGGACATGATTTTCTTAATAAACACAAAGTTCAGTATGAATTATAAGGTTATAATGCAAGTAACAATCACTTCATGGCGCAGAATCTTTCTCGAATAGTTGAAAATTATTCACTTAGTAAAAAAATGTAAAGGTATCCCTGTAACAGGCCGTGGAGGCTCATAAGGTTGTGAGAAGTTGAGGCTCCCACATTTTCTAGACAATCGACTCACAGATGGCGGAATTCTATGAAATAGAAAACACGACGTTTCGGAAACTGGATCTGTTTCCGTCTTCAAGTGAGGAAGGAAGACACCTACTCAGTTGGGCCCCTTAGAAAGAACTAATCTCAATCACTGGACCATGCTTCATGATTTTCTTTCAGAAACATCCCGTTTTGAATAATCTCTGAATGGAGCAGACATTGTTCCAAAATCTTCATGACTCGCCAGTCGACGCATCAGAAAAGTCGCTTAAGATCTACGTCGTATATAACTTCGAAATGTTTGTTATTCCGAAATCGCGGTCGTCCTGGTTCGAACGATTGGCATTTAAACGCATCAATCTCCTAAAAGTGATATATGATGGTAATTGCTAGTTGCCTGTTGCTTGTTGTTAGTTGTTTTGTTGTGAATTCTGCCTTAATATTCTATACGATTAATTTCTAAAACGTTCAACCTTATAATCTATAACTACATGCAGGCCTAGGCAATGGAAAATATTTACTGAGTCCTGAATGCGGATGGCTGTAAAGGGCGGGGGTCAGTAATAGAGGCAGCCCACGCCGCAGTGAAGTGAAGTCGGGAAACCAACCATTAGCTTTCAGTACTCAGTATGTCTGAAGATGTGTTTAGAATATGCAGCATTGAAAATCAATAATGGCCTACGCCTAGTAACGAGGAGTTTGTTGTACAGAATGATGAACTTAGAATTTTCAAAAATGAATTACGACCTGACATAAACTGTATCTAAGACCATCATTAAATCTTCTTAATGTGAGTAAGAGAAGCGACCAATACCTCTTGTCTATGTCCTAATAAAAGGGTAACAACATATGTGGGAGGACATTAAAATCAGGGAGCAATATACTTACATTTTATTACTGCCAGACATAGTGTTTACCACACACATTTCTCCCTGTGTCTGTTTAACCATTCAGAAAAGAAGTGAGAGGATTGCAACAGGATTCGATTACCTTAGGCTACTGTAATCCGCAGAGCTGCTTACATATAAAAATTAACTTATTATTTACTGTAAGCAATGTGTTGGAGAAGGATGGAGAAGATCAGTTGGACCGATTATGTGAGAAATGAAGAAGTGTTAATTAGAGTCAGTGAGCAGAGGAATATCCTACACGAAATAAGAAAACGGAAGGCTAATTGGATTGGTCATGTTTTACGCAGAAACTGCCTTCTAAAAGAAGTTATTGAAGGAAAGATAGAGGGGCGGATAGAAGTGACAAGAAGACGAGGAAGAAGACGTAAGAAGATGCTGGATGACCTTGGGGACAGAAGAGGATACTGTCATTTGAAGGAGAGAGCTCTAGATCCCTTTAAGTGGAGGAATTGTTTTGGAAGAGATTGTGGACCTGTCGTCTGACAGATTACTGATGATGATGATTACTGTAAGCTTTAGGTCAAGTTTTCAACGTAAGCCGTAAGAACAGCATTATGGGGACTTCCATGCCTACGAAGTGTGCATGCTGATGTATTCGTGTTACCAGTCTTATTGACATCTACGTGCAGAAGGCCTTTGCTGTCGGAACCAAGGAATAGGTCGTGACGAAGATAGGTTCTTTTAACATGATACACCCACAAAGTGAAATGACGCCTTAATTCGTGGTACAACATTCTAAATTCGCCAAGGATTTAGGCACGTTTTACGCAGTTAATTACCTCCATAAATGAGCAATCTATTGAAAACTGCTGAAAGTGTGGAACGCACACCTAATTTTGTGGTAACTTTAAGGTGGCGTATTATGAAATAATGTATGTCACGAAACTTGATAGATTTATCCCACTTGTTTCGTAAGTGCGATGTATAAATTATATATATATATATTTTTAATGTAGTATTTTAGCGTCCTGTTGCACTGATTTTCGTCCATGATATGTATGCAGTGTCCGTCTTTTAGTGCAGTCAATTTCACTTGTTATTTCACAACATGTTTCGGCACTACAGTGCCATCATCAGGTGCTCCATTTACGTTAATCTATTTCATTGCTCGCCATTATGTCATTGTAAAATTTAAAAAGTATTTAAAAATGTTCGTCAATTATAATAAATTTTTATATACTAAAAACTTGTTAAGATTATTTATCTGTCCCAATTCTAACACCGCGCATAGTTCCACCGCTATGGGAGTCGTTCCTCTTACTCTCGGTGTATATCGTGTCTCGTGTTGTGTGTTCCCTTTTTGGCTGCATACGTTATTCAGTGTGAGATGGGTGTTTCTCTGCTCTCTGGGGCTTTAGGGAATATTTTTCGTGCACAATACAATGTTCATAGTAATAAATAAAAGAGGGTGAGTACTATTCATCGGTTGCCAAAGGCAAATCTTCTGACGTAATGGTAGTGATATTTACCTTGTATTGAACGGCACGGAAATAACAATTGATCTCATGTTTTCGTGGACACAAAGAACTGCTGAGAAAATGGTAATAAGAAAAGTGGAGAATAAAATTTTAACGATGTTCCTTACGTCAGGCGGAAGCGGTTAGAAAATGAGAAAAACAAAAAACAAAGAATTTATCATTATTTTCATACTTCCATTCTCATAATTTACTTTCAAATATAAACAACAATTTCTTCTTCTCCGAGATTACAAGGGCTGGAAAGCGAATACTGGGGTAACACATGAGTGAAGTAGCATGTAACTAGCCCTGTAATAAGTTGAAGTTTCAATTGAAAGTGGCTGCTTCACACATTCACACGAGGTTGGCAACCGTATGTGGGGAAGCAGCACCAAATCATGAGGGGTAAGACGTTCACCTCCAACGACGAGCTGCAGGCAGTTTTCCAGCAGTGGCGCCGGGACACCCCCAAAGAACGGTTTGCTGTACAACAACGGAAACTGCCGAACGATGGCAAAGGTGCATAGACATTGGAGGGGAATGACTCTAATATAATCTGTATGTATTTTGTTCCAATAAATGGTTACTGTGAAGAAAAAAACATTTAGAGTCAATTATTTTGACGCCCCTAGTAACTTTGAACTTTGACCAGTTCAGTTGAGTGAAGTGGAGTAGTTTTTTGGTGAGTGAGGCAGTTGACTTGCGGGATATTCGCCGGACAGTAAAGACGCGAGGGCGGAAAGCTGAAGAATCTCCACTGTTAAGATCCGCTACTAGGAAACGACTAGCGAGAGCAATCTGAGAAGCCTTAGCAGATGCTGTGGTGATGTGTGAATTGTGGAGATTATCAGTTGTGCTGTAATTTCTTGTACTTCCGAATGGTGTGTTTAAGAGGTCAATAAATTCATTCACAAATCTATACCCCGTCTATAGTCACCCCTAAATCGTGACAATATATTACACTAGGATAAAAATATATGATACGATACATATTTGACAATATGAACATGCTTATGGTATGTTATATTAATATTCCATATTAAATAATATGAATTTACACTCGATTTATTACTCTTACCAAGTTTTTTAAAATTTAATGACTCTCATGGAATTGGTGTGTGACAATGGCTGCATTAATCTGGTTCGTATGAATATGTCACTGAACCACAGGGTTTTGTAAATTTTGCCGAATTTGACTCCCTGGCAGATTCCTGAAGGAAAATCCTACTCCACAGAGCTACGTACTCAGTTTCATATTGCATAGTTTATCTTCTGAACTATACTGCTGTGTAGTCCGTTGAAAGTCAACGGTGCACTTCTTGCCACCGGCTGTCACGTCGATTGGTTGTTCGGCTTATTCTTCGGCCAAAGACGGAGGCGATATTTCTCTCCGAAATTTCGGTTGGCTTTCAACAGACTACATGACCTTATATCCCAGAAAGTAGTACTCTTCATAAACCACGGCTGTAAGAATCTCAAATCCTGCACAGTGTCATGCACGTATCATTCAGCTTCTTATTGAGGCTCCGTTACTTGGGCCACACCAGCCTCTCTTTGCACTACGTGAACAGGCATCTCAGTTTTGGTATGCCCGTTCCTTATTCCCACACCCCCATTTCCATTTCGTCGCATTTACTTAGAACGAATGACGTTTAAGTTATTTCAAACCGTAAATCCGACAGGACAAGAAAACACGATTTGAAAATTACTATCGAGGATATATGGTCCACGATTCGACCCATAACACTTCTAATTCTGGTTAAACTTTGTATGGACTGTCTCACATGTGGTCATATATTACACTGCAGCTGGAAACAAAAACTAACAAATGTGAAGACAAGTAGCTAGTCCTCCTTGAGAATTCAATGGGAGGTCGTTATTTCAACGTGATCCTCGAAGTTTGCGTCTCTGTGAGCGCAAACATACGTACATCACAATGGGCGTGAAAATACATACAAGTGTTATCGAATGATACGTCGGGGATGTTTGACGATTAACGTCATGTGTCAGGCTCTGAGAACGATACATCCTTTGTGAACGGAAACATGCAAACAAAACAACCAAACTTGTATCAGGCTGACTTTCATGTATAGGACAGCACATATCTTCAGACAGAAGATTTGCTTCACGGACTCAAAGGCACTGACATATGCCAATTCCTTTATGCGAATGCTTACTGCAGTTCGGGGGTTCTCGTTGCCTATTAGAACACGAAACCACAACAAAATGCCGTGCACGGAAAACATAAGTAAACAGCTATAGGAATTATGTTAACCATCAACGCAACAAATATACTCAGGGTTAATGTTTTACATTTCGAACTTTATTCCTGTTACATGTTTCGGTAGTATAAGACCACCATCAGGCAGTTATACTCGTACACAGGAATGCGTACAGCTATACGGATCCATACCAGTGCAACGTGTCGTATTATATACTAACATAAAATTTGTCTTCAAGTTGGTGTTTACAATTGAGTAGAAGATATAAAATAAAATAAAATAAAAGATAAAATATAAAAAGTATACCATGTGTCAAGGTTTATAGTGTGTTGAATACGTTATGGAATATTCGAAATATTAACAGTATTTTTAAAATGTTTAAAAAATATATTTAAATATACTTTTTAGTATGGTAGGTTAAGAAATATGTAAGCCAACTTAAATACTGAGGTTTCACTGCTACAGTGTAGTAACTGGGTATGTATGTTGTTTGTAGGTCTTTGTTGTAAAGCTTTCTGCGTAGTAAGCCCGGTCGTGGAGCCCAGTGATACAGCATAGAAACTGGGTATGTATGTTGTTTGTAGGTCTTTATTGTAAAGCTTGTAGGTCTTTGTTGTAAAGCTTTCTGCGTAGTAAGCCCGGTCGTGAGCCCAGTGATACAGTATAGAAACTGGGTATGTATGTTGTTTGTAGGTCTTTGTTGTAAAGCTTTCTGCGTAGTAAGCCCGGTCGTGGAGCCCAGAGACAAGTTTCTATGATGTATGGGTTGTTAATGTGTGGTATATTAGGTATGCATTTTCAAGATATGTATCGTTATATATACAATATGGCGTATGTACTTTCGGTGTGTTATGCACTGTGCGTTGGTTCGATGTGGACATATTCCAAATGTGGGGAATTGCGTGACTAGCTCGGCGACTGTTAGCATCTCATGAAGGACTCTGCTCCAAAGCGCCAATTATACAGCACAATTAAACTACGTTAAACACTTTATATAAAACTTATACATTATTCCTCTTCTTCTTTGAGATTACACCATTTCCTCAACCCAGGTCTCTATCATGATACACATAAATCCTTCTCAATTTCCCCTCCTCAAGAGCTTCTTTGCCTCCCTCTGTGGAAACGGTTTTATCAATTGCCGAACTTCTTCTGTGCATCACCGCTCCAATCCAACCATTTCTGTTGAATAATATCTGACACTGCCTCACGTATTACTATTCCTTCTAATCCTACCTTAATCCTTACTTTTCGTCTTACTGGGATATTCCTAGAGGCCTTTCTTCTCAGAACTCTATTAAGGAGCTTCGTGTGTCTCTGATTCAACTGCAAACACAGATTAACATAAATACTGAAGTAGTTTCCTCAGATTTTATATATGGAAACACATTCATCATGGTCGAATGGCTGGAATTTGTGCTTCCTTATTAGGGATGTCTGGGTTGAAATCTCGGCCTGAATACTGACTAAACTGAGGGAGCGTTTCCGCGGTTTTACTCAGTCTGTCCATGCAAACGTGCGGATAGCACCTCAAATCAGGATTAGGACTGCTTCTTCCTTCAACATCCATTCCAACTTATACATCACTCAGCCTATCATTCGTTGCTACATAATTTTGGCTACTGACAGGGAAGTTAATTAAACGACAAATATATAAATACTCGTAGATAAATATGAACACTGAAGGTGATTCCACTTTAATGCTATTAATCACTCTTTTATTTTAATAAAACCAGCATGGCGGTCGTATGAAATTAAGGGACGGAAACAAGAATAAGAATAAATCAATTAGAGATCTTGAAGTTTTATACTGTGGCTATGTGATATGTGAAAAATATGCAACTTTTAATAATGGAACTTGCATCAAAATGGCGGCAATGTGAAATATTTTTGCTAAGCATAGAATACGTCACAAATTAGAACAAATATACGCATTAAATTTGTGTATATTATATCACGTAACTTCCATGTCTTAGAATGGTTCGAGTTCGTGAGCAGTTAAGGAAAGGATCTGACAATCTGTGAAAATCCACGAATACCTTGGAAGCCCAGGTTAAGTCAAATGGTCATAATGAGTGTAAGTTAATATTAGGAAGAGTTCAAAATAGAGTTGCGACACTTATTCAATCCCCGTAAAAATTATCGTCACTTTTTATACTAGGGTTAAAATTCTGTTCCTGTAAACATCACTGCCGGAGAAGTCCATGGAGGTAGGCCTAGGCCCACTGGGGCTGTAGTGCCAAGGCAAAAAAAAAAGGACAATATGCCCAGTGACAATGGCTAAAAGAAACTTGCGTGTATAAAATATGAACATTTTATGACATAGGCTTATATGTCTCTTTCTAAACATGGTAAATCATTTGCTAGAAAATTCATGCTAAGACACATTAACATTATTTTAATAAACAGCAAATTGCTGAACAGGTATTTAGTAAATATTTTGATGTAACATAGGGCAATCCCAGTTTCGTTACCTAACTTATCTTGTGATACGACTCCCTGAATTACCACGACACTGTGTGAGTTCCATGGTTTGTCTTCGCGGTTGTAAATACATGGTTGAAAATTATTTGGAGCCACCTATGGGGAAATGCTAAACTGACTGTGGAACATACACCACATTCTGTGATAAATTTAATTCAAGTTATACTACAAAATAATGCATATCACGAAATTGGGTACTGATAATACAAATATCTAAGTCTTTGCTGTCAAGTACATACTGTCACGTATCCTGGTAACGCGGCAGGAAATTAATGGTTTCCGGATTAGACGAAGCTGTTTATGGGATAAGCTGTTTTACTGCAATTACAGTCACTCAGAAATAACATCCTGCAGACGATGCGACCTGGCTAGTCTGTCATATTCTGGTTCTTAGTTGAGCTGCTTTCTTCTGTTCTCAGCTCCGCTCCGTTTGGTCTTTTATATTCCACAGTCGGAAACCCTAGGAGACACCTTGTTCAAGGGGTTCCTTTTCGTGTTTTCGATGCACCGGTTGCTAGTGTATTCGTTGCCGCGGGAACTGCACTAGTCCTGGTTTTCATTTCCTTGGTAACTGTCTGGTATGTATGGGTTGTCTCAGAAACGTCCATGAACGTTTGCCTAGCAAAATGGATAATTCCTTGTCTGGTTCCACTATTCCTGCTTTCAGGCAGTGTTTACCGAGCGTTGCTCAGCAATGGTCTGCTCCAGTTTGTTGTCCCGGCCACGTGTTTCGACAAGTCGTTGTCTAGCAATGGACACCCGCTCTGTTCAGATATTTCGGCTTTTAGGCGGCACGCCACAATGATATGTGTTTCTTCTTATTCTTCATCTTCGTTATTTCTGAAGTGAAAAGACGGCAAAGGTAGAAATTCTAAGCGGATTTCTCTAATCCGCAGTTCATCTACGCATCCTGAATTAGATGTATTTTGCAGCGAAAAATATTAAACTTAAAAACATATATGTAATGAAGTTAGACAGAATAATTCCGGACACTGTGCAATACAAGTTTATATTAACTTCAGAATACTAGCATCAGCACCAGCACAAAGGCAGTCATTGGAAACCACATGACACCAAGCTATTGGCTATGTCAGCAGCTGAATTTTTAATTCATTCATTCATTCATCAATGGCTCTACAGCCCTTATTCAGCTCCGTAATTATTTTTACATAGACGGTAGAACTCCTTGGACGAGTGATCAGCCCGCCGCAAGGTCGCTACCTATACACAGGACAGCACAAACACAGAATAAACGCACACACAGAGATCCATGCCTTGAGTGGGATTCGAATCCACGATTCCAGTGTTCGAGCGAGCGAAGATATTTCATGCCTTAGACCTCACGGCCACCGTTATCGGACATCAGCTGAATATATAACTATAAAAACCTATTTCATCATTGTACGTAAAACATTAAAAGCACATTCCTTCTTGTTATTTCCATGGTAAGGAAGGGTGTTTGGCTTTGATGCCAACACCATAAATTTATCTGCAGACACCTGTGTGTAATGCAAACCCGCCATACGTATGAGTTATATGATTTGCAGCAGAGTTCAGGTGCTCTATGAGGAGCCAAATCCCCACTGGTATCGATCATTGAGATTACTGTATTTGGAAAATCGGATATATACAGCATCCCTCAAATTGCTGCTGATGGAACATTATACCCCAGCAAGTACAATACTCCTGTTTGCATTCCAATACTTCTGGCAAACAAAGCAGAAAGGCTGCAACAATATTTGACCTCCTCCCGACCAGTATTCTAATAGACAGGCTCAAAGCGACATATCGTTTATTTCCATATAATTCTAGAAAAAAACACACATTCATCACCAGGATTCTGCGTAAATATTAAGAAATATTATATAATTATATTTATTTTTTCTTATATCACTAAATTACTAGTAAACTTATGCTTGTGATTCAAACTCACTACAGTAGGTCGCGAGCGACTTAATAATACACCTGATTCGTATTTGGGAGGTCTCAGGTTCCAATCTTGGACAGGAGACAGGTTCTCATGGCTAAGTTTCTTCCGATTTCTCTAGGAATCTTCAGGAAAATGTCGAGAAAGTACCTCAAACAAGCCTACGGCCGCTTCTTTCCCGATATTTTCTAACGCAATATTCACTAATCGTCCTAGTCTTCGAAGCTATGGACCCCGCAGTAACTTCAGTTACTGGCAGCATCGTTAAATAAAGCATAAATAGAATTAACGTTTCTATTGCATAATGCAATAATCTTCTACATACATCGGTAATACACCTCCTAAACAAGCAGAACAGCAACAGGACACTTAACCTCTTAACTAGCACATAAAAGTTGATATTCTGTAAGAAGTGGATACTGATTTATTCTTGGTTGTCATTAAGTTCAGACTCTAAAAACGAAAACATAAAACATTTTCTTATCATTTACCGATGTATCACAAATGTGATAACGTTAGTCTCCTGACAATAATCAGACAAACAGGGCTGTAGGCAACACGAAAGATAGCATGATTTTATATTACATACAGACTGTTCAACAAGTAACAGCAAGATAATATTAAAATTAAACTTGAAGATATAGTGTGGCACAGGGCGATCTGACGTATCTGGCTCACAATACGGTCCAATTGCGGGCTCGATAGTGCCTCACAGAGTTCTATAAAAGGCAGATAATTTCTTGATTAGCTAAGCTACTGTCAGCTTCTCAAGAATGGTTGGGCTTGCTGGAGTTGGTTCGTTACTCATTAAGGTAACTGGTTAATTAGTTAGCCCTTTAGTTAGTTGGTAATTTTTTCTTCTCGCTCCACTTTGGAGCATGAGGCTGATTTCTCAGTTTCATTGATCATTTTTGCAGAAGGTAGGACTCCTTGGGCTGGTGATCAGCTCTTCGCAAGGCATCTACCTTAACAAAGGACAACGCATACACACACCAAACATCCATGCCTTGTGTGGGATTCGAACCCACGATCCCAGCTTCCGTGCGAGCGAAGACAGAACATACGTTAGACCGCTCGGCTACCGTGACCGGCAGTTGGTTATTTAACCCTTCCTAAATTAGTTAATTTGTTAGTGAGTCACTTGACTGGTTCGTCAGTCAGCTGTTAGCTAGTTAGTTGGATAGCTGGCTAGATGGTTTGTTGGTTGGTTGGTTAATTTGTTAGTTAGTTAGTTAGTTGGTCAGTCGGTCACCGTGTTGATATTTTTCAATGCGAAGTTGGGGCATTTCAGCTGAAGTTGATACACGACATAACGAGGTAGATAGAACATCCAGTGATTCAGGTGCGGTAAGATAAAACAAAACAGTATCGATGAGTTTTTTCCGTCCACCCCCCAGCCCCTTTGGTTGTATACAGAATGAAAATCAACAGGACCAAATAAAAACCTTTGAATACTAATAGACAAGAGCATGTTATGCCGCCGCAACTCCAGAACAGGTACTTCAAGTTATAGAACAGACGTAACGATAACCCATGGATCTGTGCCATGTCCCAAAATCGCGCGCAGGCTTTACTGTAATTTTTTTAATGCTAGTGGGGTGGGACTAAGTCTCTTGTACTGCAGCCACTTCTGGCCTATTGTACCAGCCCCAGATGATAGGTGAGGGTGACTGTGGAGCAATTGGTGGAATGAAGATTGGCAGGGGAAACCGAAGTACTCGGAGTAAAACCTGCCCCAGCGCCACTTTGTCCACCACAAATCCCACTTGACCAGACCCGGGATCGAACCCGGGCCGACGCGGTGGGAAGCCAGCGACTAACCGCTTGAGCAATGGCGCGGCCTCAGTCCTTACTGTAACTGCAACATCCGTCGAAGTGCAAAGGAATCTCAGGCATCCTCGTTGTCCGGCGGCTGTCCATGGGGACTGTTAATTGTGGTCGTGTTACGTTCGTACTAAACGTATCTGAAGGTCAAATTCAATTGACCAGAATGTGACCATGGGGTTCAGTAATCTGTGAAATGCGCTCCCTAAAAAAACGGGGGTTTATTATGGCAGAACATATATTTTCTGTAGCAAACGGGTTAAAGGCCAAGGCGGGCCCGAACATTGGGATCGTGAGCTCGGATCCCTCTCAGTACAAGGCTGTACGTCAACGTGTTCATGTATATTGCCCTTTGTAGGTTAACGTCTTGTGACTGGCTGATTCCGATATACCGGCATAGGTGATCTATACATGATTAAAATAACGCAGAATTAATTCTGAACTCGGAGAAGGCAATGGACGCAATCCGCGAAAAACGAAAAAGGAAACACAACGTTAAATCCGTTATTGCCGAGCGACTAAGGAACATTTCAACTTACGTACCGGGAAGATATTCGTGCCGTAGCTCAGGTGGTTAGTCACCGTCTTTCCACGCTGGTGGCCAGAATTCGATTCCAGTTCAAGTCGTCAGGGTTTTACGATGGACGAAGTGATATTGGGAAAGGTTTCCTCCGAGTACTTCGGTTTCCCTTGCCAATTCTTATTCTACAAAATGCTCCATACTCATCGACCAGGGCTCGTACAATAGGCAAATTAAAAGTAGATATACCAAGTAGACTCAGTCTCACCCAAACCCATGAAACTCAAACAGAAGTACCAGGAATATGTGTCCTAAGTGAAAGCAACACGATACAGAACTGTAGCACTTCCGGTGTTATAGCGTCAGTAATAACTTCATGAAGTCCATGAAGTTAGTAGAAATTATTAGAGAGACATTCATTCCATGAACAGAATTCTTGAGAAACTGACAGTCGCTCACCTGGTGAAAATGTGCGTATTCCCGTCCCTTATACAGCACGAAGGTTCACTGCTGTGTTCAAAAAGACCCAGACGCATCCACGTCATGCCTTCATATCTTATTTCTCTAAGGTCCATTTTAATATCATTCTCTCACCGACATTTAAGTCCCACAAGTGGCCTCTTCCATTCAGTCTTCTAAGTGAAATGCTGCATGCTCTTCTTATCACAATATACATACCACATATCCCACCCACCCATCCTCTTTGAACTGACCTCACTAATAACGATTGGTAAAAGGTAAAGTTTTCCCTGTAATTAAGTAATTAAGCACTATGACATGAAGGCGTATGGGGGAGGAGATATACAGATCCATATTTTCTTGACCTCGGCACTAGTTGGAGGTGAGTAGTCAGCTTCACGCTCTGGCCGCTTTACCCCCGGGGAAAGAGCCCCCTTATCCATTGGATAGGAGGCTTGCTAGGCTCCAGAGCCGTTCTGGACGACGCGGGGAAGAGAAAATTCTTGACCCTACCGGGACTCGAACTCCGACTCCTCGGTCGTCCAGCCCGTAGCCAGTCGCTTTTCAATACTGCTTGGTAAAAATACAAATAATGAAACTCCTCACTATGCAATCTTTTTTAGCCTCAGAGACGTATACATGTAGTACATAGCGACATCTTTCCTCACGGAAATGTAAAATTAAAGAAGAGTATTCAATATATATTTGAGCCGTCCAACAGCACGCCTATGCAATTTGGATCAGTAATTCATAAAACTGGATGAACTTCCATTCTGTCCTATACAAATAAGTGATCACATGGAGCATTAAGCACTACAGCATTACTAGGGAACGTGAGTTTTTCTAAAAGGTTTAATTTGTACATTCAAGTAAAATTTGAGGCCTGATACGAAGATGTGATTAAAATACGTCAAACTGATCTATATATTGTGACATGTAGATCCATTGTTAGGCGATGCCCGAAATACGCGCAAGCAACAATAGAAAAGGTATTGCAAGAAGTGTTTCCTAAACACATTCCCGCAGAAACAAACGCGCGGAACGATAGGACAGCTATTGTTAGGAAATGTCCGCAATCGAATAACTTCCGTTGCTATGCAACGCGCTGCAAATACAACAATAGTGGAAGAGGTGTTTTCTATGTGGTTTGCATATGTATTGCGGATGTATTTGCGGATGTTTTCTATGGGTCCGCCTCGAGATTATATAAGTGATACAGAACTGAATCATATCAGAATGAAGAGAATGAGAAGGAGAATGAAGATACTGAGTAGGAGAGTGAAGAGAATGAGTAGAAGAGTGAATCTTAGACAGTCATTTACTGTAAGCTGTTGTGATTAAGAAAGATTGTATAAGGAATTGCCAATAAATTCAATCATCCAATCCAGAACCCGTTATCATTTGTCACGAAGCCATAAACTAGTGCTAATATGTTATTAGGAATTTATATATAGTATTTGAAATTTATAAACCTGTCTGGATGTCTGCATTGCCATACCTTTGAGGTCTCTGTCTCTCTCTCTCTTTCTCTTTCATACACACATCGGCGTTCAAGTGAAACCTCAGTCATTCCATTTCTCTTAACTGCTCTAAACTGACAATTCTCTTCGTTTACGTAACAAGTAACAAGTCAGGAAATATTCGTGTGGTGTAACAATTCTGTCATGGCAGTTCCTTTTATTTACTTGCGTAGAGAACCGTGGAGTTTATCGTAAATTAAATCGAGTATAAAATGCATATTTCGTTTTCTTCTGCATTTTTTGCTCGAGCTGTTGGTGGATTTACGGGAGACATAATCTGTTCCTTAGACGGATGAAGAAAGTGTAAAGACAGTACGTTCGAAACTTTGCTTATTCTAACATGAAATTTGACGGAGCAGTTTAAAGCCGAATGTAATCCACAGAATTAGCGTGCTCATTAGCCCGGGTTACAGTTCAAAATTTAACTTAAATTTATAATTTACTTCTAAGGAGTTCGTGGAATGCTTGGAATAATTTTGGCATAGAGCGACGGTGCAGCAGAATCTTCTGAAGGGCAGTTATTATTGTTCTACAAGTCTTATCCCATCTAATTTTATACAACAAATCTTGCTTAATCTATTCAATCACGCAAGAGATCAACAAGTGGTCATCAAGTTAATAATCAATCAACCGGAAGACAGTGCTGAATTTTGAGAAACTGAGTTAACGCTGTGAATTGCAGGAAAGACAGTAGCTCATAAGGCTATAGTCACTATGCTATGAGTTTGACGACCGGGAAGTCTGGGTTCGATTCCTGGCATAGGTAGTGGTTTCTTATTCTCCAGAGTGTCGACACAGGCTTTGAGGTCCACCTATCCTCCTATACAATTGGTACCAGGGTTTCTTTCCCCCTGGGTAAAGCAGAACTTCATCTCTTATTTGAAGTACGTAACAGCAAACGGCAGTGTAGATGTGACGGTGGACACTAGTGTGTGTGTGTGTGTGTGTGTGTGTGTGTGTGTGTGTGTGTGTGTGTGTGTGATAGTAAACTGTAAAGTGTAGTCATGCGCTGTGTTAAAGTGTCCAAACAGTCGCGTCACTGGAGATGAGAATCCAGAAGACAGAAGACAAACAGAAGTCAGAAGTGAAGTCTCTCCCTGTCTATAGTCACACTCAGTCTTGTGACAATATTAATTTTGTCATTTTTCATGGTGTAAAATGTACTGTTATCCTGGACAAAGCAATGTCACATATTTCCATATATCTCATTCAGTACAATATTAATTGATATTCTGTAACATACTCAGACTCAGCAAGCTCTATTTGTGGAGCTTTTCAGTAAAAGAGTATGCATGAAACTTTCCGTTACCATCCACATTTTACAAACTGAAATGCACGTAATGTAACATAGATATCTGATTGTTTCTTCATTTATTTAACGACGATGTACCAGTTCTTCATGGCTCGTAGTGACGAATAAGAAATTTGAAGATGTTCAGAAAGTAGAATTTTGGAATGATAATCACATTATAGGTTCAATACCTTCTGCAGTTGATATAACGTCTCTAAATTCATTCATTCATCCATCTGTAATCTGTCAAGATGACAGGTCCACAGTCTCTTCCAAAACAGTTCCTCCACTTGATGCGATCTAGAGCTTTCCCCTTCAAATGAAAATATCCTCTTCTGTCCCCAAGGTCATCCAGCATCTTCTTACGTCTTCTTCCTCGTCTTCTGGTCACTTCTACCCGCCCCTCTATCTTTCCTTCAATAACTTCTTTTAGAAGGCAGTTACCGCGTAAGATATGACCAATCCAATTAGCCTTCCGTTTTCTTATTTCGTGGTCTCTAAATATCCAATGCCATTAACAGAGTGTCATTCAATAGCCTACGAACCTACAGGCTTCTAAGCAATGAATTAAGTGCTGTTTTCGAAAGGTCTATGATCTCCCGTTACAGTGGTGCTTTATGGAATCTGAATACTGTCTGTGCTCTCAGACAGCTGCGCCGGCAATAAAGTCTATTAATACCGTCAGATTCGAGACAATACGAGAGGATACAATGCAAGGGAAGCTTTGTGATTCTGCTGGAAATATGAAAGCATGGCTTGGATACTACGAGAGCTATTATATAGTCCTTCATTCTTAAATAACATGCTTCAGATGTTAAAGATTTTCATTCGATATGAATAGCCAGATCGCAGACTTAAAAGTACTGGATGGGACAGAACCAAAATACTTTTAAAAAAGTGACTGTTCCCGAAGTTAACTAATGATCCTAATATATATGGGGAAGTTGTTCGTCGGAAACTTCTCGTTTCAGAACTGATGCTTACTCAGAGGCATAGCGTCCGCCATAATTGAACGAAACACATTGTTACCATGAAGACAAGTTCGAAATTGTTAAGTGTGCAGAAGTTATCTCCACCTGGGAAATTACAGCAGATTCTATACATTTCATTACAAATAAAATTCATGTTGTGGGAAACATAACGAGCGAGAAGTTACGACAGCAGAATTAATGCACTACATTAAAACTTCCGTGTTAATGGATGAAATTTGTGGACTTGATCTAAAGTGTAGTTGCTGCCCTTCGCTAAAATCTGACTCACACATTTCTTTTTAATGTGGAAGTTACGTTATTTATTGGCCGCGCCATAGCTCAAGCGGTTAGTCGCTGACTTCCCACCGCGGCGGCCCGGGTTCGATCCCGGGTCTGGTCAAGTGGGATTTGTGGTGGACAAAGTAGCGTTGGGGCGGGTTTTCTCCGAATACTTCGGTTTCCCTTGCCAATCTTCATTCCACCAAACTCTCCATCATCATAATCACCCGGGGCAGGCTACAACAGTCCAATCAGTGGCCGCCGTGCCGAGTGGACCCAGTTGGACTCCAACCCCCACTAAGGGATTTAAAAAGAAATATATTTATTCACGCGAGAGAAAACGTGACATTTAGTGTGCCCCCAAATGCATTAAGAATACCGCAGATGTATAACCTAACCGCAGTACCAATTACGTTAAATTGCGGCTATGTGAAAGGGAAATACAATTTGCATCTTATAGGAAAAACAAATAACCTTACCAACAGAAATCACTACAACTGTAACCCGTGTGATAGCAAAAATATTGGAATCTATGGCAATAACAGAGACTGGGTTAATGTCCAGACATGCTAAATCGGTTATTATAAGGACACTTGCATATTCAGCCAGAGAAAGTTTTGCCCAGGGCTGACGTCATCACATCTCATGTCAATGCTGGAGATAACGCATTTTCTTTACACAAACGTTTCATGAGACCGTGTCATGGAATGTTCAAAAATGTCGATCCCGGAAGAATTTTTCATCGCTGACGCTGTCGAGCTGAACGGACTTTCATAAAATATGACACTGAAGAGTTCTGTTAAAACGTGTAGATATATTGCAGCGTTGGTTAAAAGCGGATGAGACCAACGGACACTTGACCTACGTGCGTTTCTGCCCGAGTATAAACACTAAACGTTATCGGAAAGAACAATTTCTAGAACAGACACAGTACAGAAACACTGTACATATTCCAAGTGCAATAGCCTTCCTCCGTAAGTCTTACAGTTTTCGGGATAATTAAATAAGGGCTAAATACGCCATAACTGTGCGTTATAGGAAAATTTCCTGACTTGAAGAATATTATTTTCCTGAACGTGAGGCCATGTAGTCTGTTAGAAGTGTCTCGACGTTTCAGAGAAACGTACCGCCTCCATCTTCAGAATCTAAATGTAGTCTATCAGACTACCTCACATAACATCCCCAGGAGATGGTAATCTTCATAGTGACAGCCGTGAGAACCTCAGATCTCACACTTCTATACCGTGTCTAGACCTCAGTTGAGTTTATATCATAATCAAATAGTGACTTAGATTGCTGCGTTGTCATTAGTAAGCTATTAGATACTCTCTAAGCATACGATAAGAACCGAAATCGATACCAGACATTTCGTTTTTTTTTTAATGTCTCCTATTTTTTCCCAATCTGTAAAAGTTACAATAAGCAAACGGTGTAATCATATAATATTAGCTTGTAGGAGGCTACTCATTAGTAGACGCCTTTCGTATAATAATCAATACAGATTAGTTGTGTTTGCAGGAGTAGGACTTACATCTAACTTACATCTATAACCTTAATCTAGTTAGTTAGTTAGTTATTTAGAGAGGGTGGGTTTCCCCATGCACCGCGACCAGTTTGATCTATTGTGCTTCCTTCTATGATATTCTACCAGTCTCTTTACCCTACCGATAAATGGTGCGTACCATCAGTCCCGCCGAGCAAGCGAGTTCGGCCACTTGCTTAGCGGTGTCTATAATGCTTCCCCCATCTATCAGAGGCCTTAGAGGCTATTGTTGGGCGGGAAACGTCCTGGAATTTGGCTCAGTGATCGCATTTGGGGATATGAGGTTCTTTTACGTGCCGTAAAGTTACGACACGGGACACAAAGCTTAAAGTCCCTCCCGGAGGACGTGTTCCCTGAATTTTTCCGCCCTTAAAAATTCGACGACCTCCGCCGGGTATTTGAACCCGCGTACCACGAGTAATGAGGTGGGAACGTTACCTCTAGACTACGGAGGCCGCTTAACCTTAGTCTAGCTTATATACTAAATATAATGCCTAGAATCTGCCCGGCAGATCATTTGGCGCGAAGCGTTTAAGTCTTCTGTTCCGCATCGGCTGGCTCATGAGGTCTGCTGACATACAGAATTGTTCTTCTATATGGTTGTCTATTGAAGATACGAGCATGGCGTACCCTCAGAGATGTTTTTCATGTACAATAACTTGTTCAGTAATGTCGCGATAGAACTGACGTTTCTAATTTCTCAAATTAACACGCCTGTTCAATTGGCAATTCACTTAATGAACTACTTATTCAGCAATATCTACATAACATCAGCTTGCTTTGGTCTCTGTCGTAATGCGCATGTGGATGATGTAATCACAAAAATAAAATTAAATAAAATGTTTATTCTTTATGGAGGAGAGAATACTGGAAGATCTGAGAGGAGCGAATCCCAGCTCATCTCAGCTATGCAAAAGTAAAGCTCGGGGCAGCATTAATTTCTAGCCCTGTGTTTTTCCTTCTGATGTGTGCTGAACGGAACCAGTCAGATCAGTCCTTACTGAATCTCACTTGATTCGACACGACTGAACTGGATTCTGTGTGCCCACAGCCCAAGGCTTGTTACTGTGCGGAATATCCTCACACCCTCTCTTGGCCTGGGGTAGTATGGAGGCGTGAGTCCCGAGACGATGCGCTTAAACTGTGCGCATAAATGAACTGATTAGAATATGAATGTAGTTAGTTAGTTAGTTAGTTAGTTATTGGAGAGGGTGGGTTTCCCCATGCACTTAGACCTGTAGTGGTCCATTGTGCTTCCCTATATGATATTCTACCAGTCTTTATAACCTACCGATATTGGTACGTACCATCAGTCCCGACCGAGCCAGCGAGTTCGGCCTCCACTAGCTTGGCGGTATCTATAAAGCTTCCCCCATCTATCAGAGGTGTCAGAGACTACTTGTTGGGCGGGAAACGTCCTTTGAATTTGGCTCAGTGACCTCCTTTGGAGATATGAGGTTCTTTTACGTGCCGTAAAGCTACGACACGGAACCCACGGCTTAAAGTCCCTCCCGGAGGACTTGTTCCCTGAATTTTTCCGCCCTTAAAAATTCGACGACCTCCGTCGGGTTTGAACCCGCGTACCACGAGTCATGAGGTGGGAACGTTACCTCTAGACTACGGGGGCCGCTAAATATGAATGTAAGTACTGGAATATTATTTAAAAAGTACGCTATTTGAAACCTAACTAAACTCAGGAGAGATCAGTAAATTAATATAAACGAACAGCATTAACCAACATCAAAGTATTAACTTTAAGATTTGTTAAATAAAGAATACTAAATAACACATAAAGACTCACATTTTCTAATTTTATCAAGAGATGCAACATCTAAAAATCAATCTTTTCTTTTAATGCTAGTTGTGTGGGGCTAAATTCCTTGTACTGTGGCCACTTGTGACCTATTGTACCAGCCCCAGATGATAGGTGAGGTTGTTTGTGGAGCAATTGGTGGAATTAAGATTGACAGGGGAATTCGAAGTACTCGGAATAAAACCTGCACCAGCGCCACTTTGTTCGCCACAAATCCCACTTGATCAGACCCGGGATCGAACCCGGGCCGCGGCGGTGGGAAGCCTGCGACTAACCGCTAGAGCTGTGGCGCGGCCACAAAAATCAATCTTACGAGACTTCGAACCAGAAGAACACCCTGGAGAAGTCAGACAATATATTCACCACACCTATAATGTAAAACTGAAGAATAAAAGAATTATCACAGCATAAGGAGAGGATAAATTCGACAGCCCCCCACCCCTATGGAAATCACGTGAAGTTATCAGACGTCTAGAATTCATACCGCTCTGAAAGTCTATAAAATGACGCTCACCTCAGACAGACGACCAAAAATCAAGGCTTCCCGTTGGCCTTTATCACGTCTCAGATATGAATATCGTCCTGCTGTGATGCTATAATTAACTGAGACTGTTGCTAAACAAATCCACGAGTGCATCAGTTACCCCATCACTGCACAATTTTAGGCCGTACGCATGTCCTCTAAGTTTATCGCGACTGGTACTGGAAAATTTCGTGTCACACCTGAAGATGCGTGAACTTGTAACAAGTAAAGCGAGAGCTTTGGCTGCTGGCAAAACACTTCCACGCTGCTCTCTATCATGGAATTACATTTCGACATAAATCCTGCAGACTGTCCGTGTGTGTGTGTGTGGGGTGGGGGTGGGGTTACTGAAAGTCCCGGGCTTCCTGGGAGGTGGTAGGTAGGTGACTATGCAAGATCCCCAGCCGTGATTTTTTCCGAGCGGGTGGAGAGGGGTGTTAAGCCATGGTGCTGAGTTCGATAATTGGCGGTGCTGAAACCCGCAAATATTCTATCGCGTAATGCGTTTAACTGCGGGGCCTGGGGAATCACCTGTTTTGGAAGTACGAATGAATTTATGCTATTGAAGTTGAAAACACCTCATTTTCTTTCTGCATGACGCATTACCATAACAATTACGTTCTCATATTCAGGTGAGAAATCTCTTTAGTCCTGTTTCATGTTGTGTTCTTCTGGATTACGAAACTGTGCTATAGTCTGAAAGGTGGGTACCAAATTTTCGAAGCAATATACTGCCTCTATCTTCATAATTCAGCTTTGAAGATGGCTGCAGTACGTTCCTCCGATCCTTCAATACCATCTGCATGATTAAACGGCGTTAAAATTAAAAATTAAAATTAAATTAAATTAAAATCTAACTAGTTCTTCTTCGAAAAGTCATATCTTCACAATCACCGCTGCAAGTTCCTCAAATCTTACAGAGCTCCTCTTTATTCGAAGTTAAGGTTACAACGTAAATGTACATGTCCGAATGAGAGAAAGAATGACACATAGAAAGCGCGTTCAGGCGGCATTAAATTTTGACTATATCATGTCCGTGTGCTTGTTCCTTGGTATTATAAAAAGCTATGATCCAAACAGCAAAACCCCAACATTCTCCTTAAACTTCAGGCAGGTCATGCCGATAAAACCGCAGTCTGAAATTATATAGTGACAAGTATGAAAGCACTTACGTTTGACATAAGCTTTAGGGCTCAGAAGTAGAAGTGCTGACACGTTAAAAATATATATCATGATTTGTTTGTTTTTATTAATATTTGCCTGCGAAACTATATTTCTTCTCAGACAAGATATGCAAAACAAAGTCTATGACAGCAATTCGACTCCGTGGAATTTGTTCATTAATTTTATGGTCACCATGGCGAACCGAACCAAGACACAATGAATTACTCGTATAAATTCTTAGTCTAATTCAAGTCATCATAAAAAAGTCATACATAAATAGCACGGTATCACATTTTCACCGAGGTTGTATACCCATAATAAACACTTAATGGGGTAACTACGTGCATTTTAATAAACTTCATGAACATTGTAAACAATAAAATGTATACTGAAAGTTGGTGCACTGCAAGACACACAAAAATACGCTTTGTCCGAATTTATCTTGAAATAAATGAGATTTCTTATGTATTACATTATAAATATTTATCAGCCTCTTATTTAGTGTTTAACCATGCGTTCATCAGATTATTCCTTTACATGCGTCTCTAACAAACTTAACAAAGAATGTGAACACAGTGCACGGACACTTAAACCTCTTAACCGACAAATGAAACATGGTGCACTGCTAGAAACACTTATCATAAAATTCAGGATCTAAAAGAGAAAGAATGTGATATCACGCACATTTTCTATTATTTACTGCCGTAGCGGCACGGTCTTGTATATACCAAATAATTTCCCATTATGAATTAAACAAAATATGGTTGCCTACCAATAAAACAGCGGGGTACGGTAGGAACTATAACGGAGAGACAGAATGATTTAATAGCACCGCTATTTTAACGATTCATTCATGTCGCCAATGTCTCTTTTCCTACTTAAAACTGTAATTTAACTTCCATTTATCAAGTTACAAGAGTGCTATGAATGCGCCATGTTGGTCGCATCTCAGAAGTTAGTATGGCCACGATGTCTAGTTATTTTGATGGTACGAAAATGAAATGGCCTGCAATATTACGACACACGCTGATCTTCAAGGTTATCTGTTTGCTTTGACATACGGAAGCGAAGCCTGGGCAATTATAAAAGCAGATCACATGGGATTATCAGAACAGGGAATGCAATTTATGGGAACTGCTGTTTACACAAACAAAAAGTCATTGCTTTTAAGGGAATTAAAATTCAAACAATCGTAAAATTTATACAAAATTATTGAACTAACTTCAAAGAAAGTGTAAGAAAAATGTGAACGAGCAGAATGCCAAAAAACGTACAAGCCTATGGGAGAAGAGAAGACCACTGAAGAAGAAGGCACATAACCTTAACAGGCAAGACAACTTATCACCTGGCAGTATTATGATGATGATCGTGTGTTGACGCCTTGTGACTTAACCAACGGACGAACGGTCTACAACAGGCTTTTGGGAGCAGAATTCTCTCTGCACTCTAGTAAAAAGTTTTCGATGCGAAAGTATGATTTTTAACCCCACTCACAGTCCTCAGGACAATGATTCTCCGGGGGGGGGGGTAGGAGAACGCATGAGCACCAATTCCGCATTAACTGCAGCAGCAAATATGCGTGTTTGTGCAATGCATTGTTTTATGTTGTTTCTTGCATAACGGTCAAAAGAAGTAGCAAATTTAGCGCTGTAACATTTACATTTCCAAGAGTCAATGCACTTGAAAATAAGATATGTAACTAACAATCCCATTTTATGTACTTTATGCTTTATGTATAAAGATTTTGGTAGAAGAGATAAATCCTGTAACCCCACTGCTGTTTACAAAGCAAGCAAAAACAATTATGAGGGAGAGTCAGTGAATAGGTCAGAAATGGGCATAAAACGTAAAATATGCGATATTAGAAACTGTAAAAAAAAAAAAAACATCTGTATCTCGACATAACCTCCACCAACAGTGATACACTTGTCGAAGCCCACATCATAGAAGTCTCTTTGACTGTTGTCTCAGCCACTTCCGCGCCTCCGTTTCAACCTCTTCGTGATCAGCGAAACGTTTTCCACGAAGGTGTCTTTTAGCGGACCAAACTGCTGTAAGTCAATAGGGGCCACGTCCGGGCTGTAAGGTGGATGTTCAAGAAGTCACCACTGTAGTTCCTGAATTATCTCCTCGGTTGCTAGGGCTGTATGGGGTCGGGCATTGTCATGATGAAGCAATACTCCTTTTGCCAGTTGGCCTGCACGTTTTCTGCGAATTTCATTCAAAAATCTTCAACAGAACTTCATAGTATGATGCAGAATTCACATTTGCACGACGCTTCTGAAAAAGGGCTAACAGTACTCCCTGGGGATCCCAAAATACTATAAGAATAAACTTCCCAGCTTATGGGGTAACCTTAAATTTCGAGCTTTTTGCTTGAAGGTGGACTGGGATGTTTCCATGGCATTGAAGCACGCTTTGATTCGGGCTGTTAGTGATACGCTAACGATTCGTCCACAGTAACAGCCCTGTTAAGCAAACTCGAATCTTCTCCTTCGTCTGCATACCGTAAGAGAAGTTGCAAGGACAGACCCATTCGGTTCGTTTCCCCCATCCTACAGTTCTCTGGGCACCCGCCGTGCGCATCCTTCCCAAACTTCAAATGATCATGCATTATGTTGTATGCTAAACCATGGCAACACCCTAGTGCAGTTGCTACACTGCCTGTCGTTATCCTCCTATCAGCAAGAAGTAACTCTTTCACCCCCTGCACATTTGCTTCTGTCACAATCTCAACAGGGATACCTGGTCGGGCATCATCTGAGTCTTTCGAACGTCTTTCAGGGAATTTTTCGACCGAACTGTGAATCTTTTTACGCGACAAACACCTCCCAACGTAAACAGGAAATATTTCTTTATTAATATCCTTTGCATTGAGTCCTTTTGTCCAAAGAAAACGCACAAGAGAACTTCGCTCTTCGGCAGTACACTCCTCAAGCACGGTCGCCATTTTGACTATTGAAATTGGCCTCTAAACATGCGCGCACACGTCTGCTGCTTAGACTCTCATGAAGCTGGACTGTGCTGCTACTTAGTGATAACACAAAATTTATTACGCTCATTACAGCTGTTTCACTTCCATCTGTGACCTATTTACTGAGTCTCCCTCGTATCTTTACTCACAAAATATGACGATTTCCTTCCAATATTTTGAGAATTTTAGAAGTAATATTTTTAACAACGTTAATGAAACCTATGTTTTAGCTTTATTTCCTTCCTTACGGGAGAAAATGAGGGCTTGTGATATAACCATGTAGTGTGTGTGTTGTGTGTATGCTGATCTCCCCATTTCAGCTTTTAAACCGAATTGTGTATTTCACAAAATTTGGTATGATCGTTACGCCATTAAAACCTTCCTATTTAAGTTAAACCTGTAAGGTGGGAGCGACACTAGCCACACTGAATGATGACTGATGCATGGTAACAGATCTTCGTGACATATGCAACCTTTGCTGAGACAAGATTTCTGAAAAATATACAGTATCTACGTGAAGGATGGGCTAATTCATGGTGGGAGCTTTTCACGTTCAAGATGCCTAATTTATACATCGAGGAGTCTTCAAAATTTCTTACAGATGTGCATAACTGGGAAGAAATTTAGCATATAAATATGCCAGTACGATTAATTCCCGCTCTTCATTAGAGGAAATATTGTGGGAATGTTTATCACGATAAAATTTTGCTTGTCTCTCTTTCGTCCACATTGTTCACATACACTGAAACTGCATTTGATTAATTAAGCATTATGCCATGAAGACATATGAGAGAATGGAGCTATAGCTCCACCATTCATGACCTCGGCACTAGGTGGAGGTAAGTGGTCATATTCACGCACCGTCCGCTTTACCCCCCCCCCCCNGAACTCGAGGTACCCATTGTAGAGTTTGGGTGGCCCCCAGACTCGGTGTGGACGATTTTGAGGAGAGAAATACTGCCCCTACAGAGATTCGAACCCCGGACGTCCAACCTGTAGCCCGTCGCTGTACCGACTGAGCTGTCCTGACTCCCTACAATAACATCTGTAGCTGCACTAATGAAGCCTTACAGATTTGATTTCACTATACAATTGGAAATCACTGAAAGATTTAGGTAAGTGAGTTAAGTGAAATTAATTTAATTCGGTTTACGCTATATTTACGTTTGACTACAAACAAAACAAACTCCGCGATTTTAGTCCGCAAGCGAACTATACCGACCGAGCGACTGCCGCTTGTCGGCAAAGTTCAGTGCCAACTTTTGCGGATAGAGAGTCTCGCCTGGTCAGCGCAACGAATCCCCAGGGCCGTTAATTTTGGTTTTATAGACCGGAGCCGCCATTTCCTTGAAATACCTCCTCAATTATAATCACGAGACTGAGTGGACCCCGTTCCAGACCCACTACTTCTCAGAAAAAAGTCTGGTAGCGCCGGGAACCGAACACTGACCACTAGACCACAGAGGCGGCCGTTTACGTTTTACTAGGTCTGTCAAATACAAATATAAGAAATTTGGCCTGAAGTTCGACGGTAACCTATGGCGCCACATGGAAGTGCATTAAAGAGGCTCGAGTACATGGTAATACCACATTGTAGCCTTTTTCCAAAACTGAGATTTCACTAAATGTTTATTTCTGTATAGAGATACGTTGCCAGGAAACGACTAGTGAAGACGGAGAATCCTAGTGCATGTGCAAAGGTGAACTGGAAAGCGCGTAAATCGGAGACAGCTCTGTATTAATTGTGATTAAGAGAAATTGTAACCGCAGTGCTAATTAATCCAATAATCCGATCCAGAACCTGCTATTTCGTCACGCGTACAACCCTGGACGTGACAACATAAATACGTTCTTTTACTTACTTCTCTTCTATACGGAAATCAACTGCGTAATAAAATTGGAATTGTATCAAGAAATTTAAGACGCTATGGTTATATGATTCCCGAAGTCAGTACAGAGACTGAGCACGGGCAGAGGGCGCGCCATAGCTCACGCGGTTAGTCGCTGGCTTCCCACCGCGGCGATCCCGGGTCTGGTCAAGTGGGATTTGTGGTGGACAAAGTGGCGCTGGGGGAGGTTTCCTCCGAGTACTTCGGTTTCCCCTGCCAATCTTCATTCCACCAATTGCTCCACAATCACCCTCACCTATCATCTGGTACAATAGGCCAGAAGTGGCCGCAGTACAAGGGACTTAGTCCCACCCCACTAGCAATAAAAAAATACGGGCTGGAGGATGGGAAACCGGCATTCAGTTCACCCTAGGGCTAAGGAGATGTTCTCCGTCAAGTCGAAATTGGCTCTGGGTTCCATCCAGAGGACCACTTCCCGGAGTAAAGCGACCGGAGCGTAAAGCTGACCACTCATCTTCATTTAGTACTGAGCCAGGGAGCAATGTGTGCACCCTATCTCCACTCATGTATTCATAGCGCGCTTGATTACGCAAGTAGACAACTTCAACTTTTATATTTCACGGGTAAATTCTGTTATGCCGGTAGTTGAATGGGGCCATTAACTAACATTTCTTCATAAGGCAGTATCAAGCAATTAGTATGGCAACTTGAAAACAATTTGTTCTGTATTAAAACTGCGAGGACAATGCAATGAAATTCATTTTAAACAGTAGGACAGAAACAGGTCGGAACACGTCAAGTGTTTTAATTTTCTTTTCTTCGGAATATGAAATAATATAATTAAGATAATACTTGGGTGGGACAGCGGAAACTGAGCTAAGAAGAGACAGCAGGAAAAGTCAGACGGTGTGAACGGCAGTAAAATATTGGCAACGCCGTGTACGAATGGGCGTTCAAGATCTGATGAGACACTGTTATGAATTGCAGAAAGGAAAGATGAGCAAAGAAGATGAAAGAGGAACTGGATGAAGTTAGTTAGGAATAAATTTGCCAGAACCAGCTGAACGCAACACAAACACTTTTTTTTTCTTTGGCACTACAACCCCAATGGGCCTAAGCCTACCTCCATGAACTTCTCCGTTCACCTTGGTTTTTCTAGAGCTTACACATTCGGTATGACTCCTTGGGCGGGTGATCAGCTCGTCGCAAGGCCTCTACCTGTACACAAACACAGAAAAACGCACACACACAAACTAAACATACATGTCCTGAGTGGGATTCGAACCCACGATCCCGGTTTCCAAGCGAGCGAAGACAGTACATGCCTTAGACCGCTCGGCTACCGTGACCGGCTACACAAACATATTAGGTAAAGAAATTAAGAAACGGAGCAATGACAGACACAAAGTTTATTTTCGAGTAATTTTTTAATGCTAGTGGGGTGGGACTAATTCCCTTGTACTCGGCCACTTCTGGCCTATTGTACCAGCCCCAGATAATAGGGGGGGATGATTGTGGAGCAATTGGTGGAATGCAGATTGGCAGGGGAAACCGAAGTACTCGGAGAAAACCTGCTCCAGCGTCACTTTGTCCAACACAAATCCCACTTGACCAGACCCCGGAATCGAACCCGGGCCGCCGCGGTGGGAAGCCAGCGACTAACCGCTTGAGCTATGGCGCGGCCCTTATTTTCGAGTAAGTAGGAAAAGATTCCACTCGGCCTCTTTCAAAAAATGAAATGACATGGGGCAAGGAAGAATCTACCAAATGCTGTACTAGAAACGAAATATGTAGTATAGCGAGCATGGAAGCAGGAGTTTTGAAACTAAGAGGACTATGAAGTGGACGTCCTCTGTATTAAGGGAAAAACGACGTTAAACACATAATACCGAATTTTCTGGAGACAAATGTAAAGGATAGAATTTGTATATAAAATGTGGCTTAACTTAGATGAGAAATTAGTACACAAAATTATAACCTGCATAAACTGAGCACATATAATGAATATAGGGAAATATTTAGAGTAAGTCAAAGTCAAATTGGAAAATGAGATGGAAAGGAAGTAAACTGTAGACAAAATAAAATGTAAGAAAAGAAAGAAAAAGTAGACGTTAAAGAGATTATGTATCATAGCAGACAGTTATTAAACGATGTACAGTTTCTGACAACTATGTTAACTAAACTCAGCAATGAATTTGATTCAACTTCTAGATCTATTATTTTAGTTCGGTAATATTATCATTAACTGTTTCTGTTAAAGAAAGCGACGATAATCTTCGTGATGCAAGAAAAGCAGATGAATCAATACACGCTAAAATTAATTCTGTAATGAAAAATAAGAGATTAACCAATGCTACAGTGTGCCAAACAAAATAATCTCAATTCAGAAATGCATCACCACTGTACTTACAATCTACAGAAATTCACCTTTTGTCAATGGCTGTAATCCATTCCGTAGCCATTGTAAATTGGCCTCTTTATAAATCTGTGGACGCATTTATCTACGCTAATGGGATTCAATCACCGATACATATGTTACTTCACAGACTAAACCAACGTCGGTTTTACGGACACACTACACACACCACAACTGCAGCCACTCTGCATCCATGCTCTCTCCAGCAGCGCTTCGCTACTGTCAACTGTCTTCCGAAAACAACACACTGTCGGGGCGGTCGGGGCAGAGCACGAGCCTCCCGTAACAAAGTAGTTAAGAAGAAAGATAAACCACTACTCTTACTTTGCTGCCGTTGCACAGAATGGTTGCATCACACTCCCCAACGTGTCAACGAATATCCACGAAATGTTTCCTACACAGTTCGAGTTACCTCAGTTACCGTTCTTTCACTTTACATGTATCTAATTTACTCGGAAAATGTGAAGAGAAGAGATCACTTAGAAGACCTAGGAGGTGAGAGGATAATTCGAAAAGTCATGGGAAGAACTAATCACCCAAGTCCAAGTCCGGGTCCGGTAAATTGCTGCTGACTCTCTCCAGCACAGTCGTTCTTAGTTTCGGGACTCCTCTCCGGCGAGAGGAGGGGTTGAATGAATGACTGTATAAGGGGTGGGCTTTCTTGGCCCTTGCACCGCGACTACAGTGATCTATTGTTCCTGAGAGGAGGAGTTAGTCTTTACTTTCAGTACGTACTGAGTATTTGATACAACACGGACCGCATAGAAAACACTGTGTCGAACAACAATTATATTTTTGCCCGGGATCGTGCTCACCGAACCTCTGCCTAGCAACGATAGGGGGATACACAGATAGACAGACAGCAAGATGATCTCATAAGGCTACTTCTGTTTATTCGAAATAAGGAAAATAGGTTAAAAATAAATTGTAAGAAACACAGTATAGGGATGTGAACTGAATTAATCTGGCTCAAAACAAGGTCAGTGTCCCAACAAGGACCAAACCAGGAAGTTATATATTCCCTGTCGGGAATCGAACTCCAGCCGTTCAGAACGTAGCCCGTCGCTATACCGACTGAGCTATCCCGACTTTGATAGTTAGGTCTCAGAAACGGTAGTCACTGGGAATCAAATNGTTCAGAACGTAGCCCGTCGCTATACCGACTGAGCTATCCCGACTTCGATAGTTACTTGAAAGGAACCTGGGTTATCACCAAAATGGTAATCTCTGGAAAGGAAACTTGGTGCGTCCCGGAATTTTCACTCATTGGAAAGGTAACACGCTAGGTCACAGAAACGGTAGTCACTGGGAATCAAAATGGACGAGTCCCAGAACAAGTTACTGGAACTGAGGGGGCGGGTCAACTGGAAGGGTAGATGTGACGGCTGTTCTAAAAAAAGGTAGCGTTCCCATAACGAGTCGAACTCTTGCCCCCAGATTCGGAGTCCTTCGCTTTATTGATTGCTGTTGACAGAAGTAGTCTATATCCGCTGGATTTGAATTTCTCATAGCAGTAACTATGCAGAGTACTACCTTTGGAATGTAAAGCCTTCTAGTCCGGTAGAAATTTATCGACGTCTAGGAGCGTCTAGGAGGACCGGTGCTACCTCCATCTTCAGGATCAAAGATAAGTCGAATAATATATCAGCAAGAAGAGGACGGAAAGCAGGATCTCCGCAGCTTGGTCCTCCATAACGACGGTGTACTTCCACCGGCCTCCATGGCGTTGTATTCCAGAAGAAAGTTCACTTCATAGTACATACACGCTAAAGGTAAAGCTATCCCTGTAACAGGCCGTGGAAGCCCATGAGTTTGTGAGACGTCAAAGTTCCCACATTTTGTAGACAATCGGCTCACAGACGGAGGTGAAGTTGTTAGCCTTACGGGCCGGCCGTCCTTTACCCTCAGGAAGATTCCTGGTACTCATTTCTTTTATAGATCGAATCGACCCCAGAGCTGGAAGGAGGAGATAAATTGAAAAAAAAAAAACAAAGATATCATAGGGAATCGAACCCGCGACCTTCCGGCTTGTAGCATAGAATCTATACACGATGTTAAGTAAAACATTAAAAGTAATTTCAGAGTAGGTTTTGACAAAATGATAACCATATTTCGTCGCGTTTGCTGGTTCGTTCAGTTCTTAAATTAATTTCGTCCGCCGGCCTACGAAATGTGTAGATTCCATCAAAATATTCTTTTTCTTCTGTTGGGTAGTAATCAGTTTTTACTCTGCTTCTTTCCGTGGCTGATTTAAAACATTTCCATCAGTGTTGATTAATCGGTTATTCCGCATGCTCTGGTTGCAGTGGATGGTCACGCAGAATGTGCATAATCATTCTTTTTATTGCTAGTGGGGTGGGACTAAGTCCCTTGTACTGTGGCCACTTCTGGCCTGTTGTACCAACCCTAGATGATAGGTGAGGGTGATTGTGGAGCAATTGGTGGAATGAAGATTGGCAGGAGGAACCGAAGTACTCGGAGAAAACTTGTACCAGCGCCGCTTTGTCCACCACAAATCCCACTTGACCAGACCCGGGATCGAACCCGGGCCGCCGCGGTGGGAAGCCAGTGACTAGCCGCTTGAGCTATGGCGCGGCCTGCATCGTCCTTAATACAACTCGTCTGCCATCCTGTGAATCTTTCCATCCATCAGCAACATTCTCTTCTGACTCATACTCTTACGTTCCATTTCCCAAAACTCAACTCTTCGAAGACTGAAGTTCGACTAAATAATATTTAAATTCGAGACACGTGGTAGCGTAGTTGTGTGAGGCACTATGCTGTAAGTAGGAAGGTCGCTTGAGTCCCAAGGAGGTGGATTTTTTCAATGGACCTAATCCTTCCAGCTGCACTATGGCCCTGTGATCGGCTAAGACTAACACAAATGAGTACCAGGAAATTTCCATTTCATGCATCCTGTTGTGTTATAATATACAATTTCTTTATTAAAACCGTCACAACAAACCTATATTAAGGTCAGTGCCTAGTTTTGCTCTGCTACATGTTTCGGCTACTAAAAGCCGTCATCACGCAAATACATGGCCAACATATGTACACGTATATATACAGTATATACCACTGAATTGCAGTACTAGTAAAATTGGGTAAAATAATGTTAATTACATTAAAATACTTGGCGTAAAAATACAATAAATTAGACTATATATAATGAAAGACATAGCATAAAACAAGATTAAAATTCTTCAAGTGATGCCTTACATCATTGAGTCAGTTGTTGGTTTTTGCGATTTTTTTGTGTTCCCACAGACAAATTGGAGTATTCTATATTTTCTTATGTATATATAATAAACTGTTTTGGAGGCTCGTGATGGAGCTGTAGTAATATAATGTTAATTATTTAGGCGGTGCCTCATCTTACAAAGTATGTCCGTTCTGTAAGGAATGTAAACAATTTTAGTAGCCGAAACATGTAGCAGAGCCAAACGAGGCACTGACCTTAATAAAGTTGTGTTATGGAGGTTTTAATAAAGAAATTGAGTACCAGGAAATTTAAGGGGTGGGGGGTAAAGGAAGGCTGACACGTGAGGCTGGCAAACTTACCGCCATCTGTGAGCCGATTGTCTAGAACAAATGTGGAAGCCTCGACGTCTCGCAACCCTATGGGCCCGCTACAGGGACAGCTATTTTTACATATATTTAAATTCAATTCGTGCCACGGAGAAAACATAATGTAAAAAACTTAACATCTCTTATTACAAGTGGCAGTCAATTACCATTTAACTAATTAACTAGAGCGGAGTCCTAGTTAGCCGATCACAGTGGCCGCGCGTCCTAAGGCATGAACTGTCTTCGTCCGCTCAAACAATGGGATCGTGGGTTCGAATCCCATTTGAGGCATGGATGTCTGAATTGTGTGCATTTATTCTGTGTTTGTATTGTTCTCTGTGCAGGTAGCGGCCTTGCGACGGGCTGATCCCAGTCCAAGGNTAAAAGAACAAGCATTGAAATATATTGAGACACGAAGGCTCAGAGCCATAAGAGAATTCAACTGCTCCGTAAACACGTTCTCACTGTAACGGATGCTTACCTATCAGTATAGGAACTAAGATCTAAAAGTCTGTGACGATAGTACAGTAGTACAAATATTACGTTTCTGGGCGTCACTCATCGTTCTGTTTATATTTCGAAACACTGTTTCGAAGACTGGATTCTGTCTCCGTCTTCAGGTAAAACCTACTCAGTTGGGTTCAGTCGCTAGAGCTAGTCACTATTCCCAGACACCTATATCAGCACCAAGATAGGGTATACAAGCCAAGCACAGTGTATCATCGGCGAGAGTTAAGACAAACATTAAAAGCAGTAAAATAAATTTTACACACGTGAAGCCTAGCACCTATGTCCATGCAATATTTCACGGATATTTTGTTAAAGTCACAGCACTATCAGAAAAGAAGACATCACTAAAGAGACAAATTCTCTGCACAGTACCAACATAAAAACACAGTTTTCACACTTAATCTTCACTGGACGGAGTTGTAGTTTTTTCTCCTGCTGTGGTAACGGGAGTCCGTATAGAAGAGATGGCCAAAATGGGTTGACTGATAGGATGGTCCAGCAGAGCTATGAGGACGGATTCCTTATACTATTTCCTGTATGTGGTGTTTGGTTCAATCTGCAGATTGACTACTAGGCACATCCAGAATACAAATCTGAAGTATTACCACGACACCAACCTACTCTGTGAACAGCAGTCCCATTTAGCTTTGTCCATATGTAATGTAAAGTTTGAGATTACCACGGCAGCGACTATGAAGACAGCAGTCTTTTGGGATGTGGCGCAATGTAGATATTGTGTTAACCGACGTTTCGGAGGAACGTATCGCCTCCATCTTCAGGGTAGAAGACAAGATGAAATACGCGAGCGAACCAGCGTGAGCAGGTGCAAATGTGAGCCCATCTGGGTAGTTTGTATCTCGGTCATCAATCTCGGCTGAGTCACTGCTCTAACTGAGCTATCTCTGTCCCGAACTCATTGTACAACATTAAATTAAGTAAACGAAATAATTATATCTCTAGTACTAAGTTCAGTCGATTCGTTTTAGATATTTTGACTACGTATAATTACATGGAGTGATGTCAGTATATCTTTCCGTTTAAACTCATGATCTACAGCTGCGCTTGCCCTGTTGCTCAGCAGTTCGAAATTTGCCCTCAAGAAGCGTTAATGTGCTTCAAAGTCAATAATTTCTCTTGCTTCTCCCTGAGAGGTAATCAGATCATCCCTGTACCACTAAGATGAAGACATGGGTCAATTCATTATTCAAGGATAGTCGGAAATTATGTTCGTTCTTCTTCTGCTGCTGATTTGCAGAAATTTGAACTTTTCAGCAGTACCTGTTCCGGTACTGACGTTTCTGTCACGCTATGGATGTACTGCGCAAAATCATTAATCGTACGGCTACTGTTTTTAGCGCGTATTTCAGAATTTTCACACCAGAGGTCAGGACTTGAAAAAGTAATTTTGGCAACCATGAAGATGGCTGATGGTTCGACTATTTTGAGAAGAAACCGGCCCGGTACTAAAGCAAAGGTAATATTAAGATATCGAACATTTTATATTATGATTAAAACCTCACCAATTTTGGTTAATAAGATCATACAATGGAGGGTATAATGTCTGCATGTGCAATTGCTTGTCCATAAGTTTTGGTCTGCTATGCTGTCAGTGACTAACATTCGTTCACGGGATAAACCCATTGTCGTTATAACCAGATATGTTTCCAATAGGACTTCAGTCGCTGGCCCGATGAACCATTTGAAGAAATGGATAGCACACTTGCTGTTCAACAGTATATTCAACAACAAATACGACGCGAACCAGCAAACATTGATGTAATATTAACTCCTCCAGATGCACAGGATGAGGGAGTATGGAAATACGAACATCTGAGGTAAAGACAGATTTAAAACCTCATTAAAAGCCGATTTAAACCACTTTCCCAACCTTAATTAAGACTATCGAATTATGAAGGGTTTATTACTAAATCTGACAGTGTGAGGTTAGACCTGAATGTAATGGTTTGTTCCTATAACCAAGTGAATGGGAATAGTTGGATAACAACAGCCAGATGCTATGAACAGAATTTGCATATACCTGATACAAGAGATGAGATAAAATTATTAATAAGCAGTATTAACAATAAGGCATTTCCTTGGTGCTAAAATAGCAGCATTAGTAATTCAGATCAGTGATGACAGGAATGGTTAAAGAAATGCCAGCAGCTATAATCATTTTGAAATACAAAGTGAAATACAGTCCAAGAGTTCTATCTCCTGGAATATAACGCCATGTAATCAATTGAAAGTCAGACATATCAGAGGAATATATTATCTGCCTCATCAGCATTGAAGAATGAGCCACGCAAGAAACCAGTATGAAACAGACAGCAGGCAAATGTACTTAGTGACATTGCTCACTCACTCTGAAGCAACTGTCTGACAAGCTTGAAACTTAAACTGAGCACACCTAGAATAGATTCCTGAAGTATGCATACATCTGGTCACTTGTACTTTGTGCCACCAAGATCACTTGACCAACAGATGTTGCATATATTATAAAATGCATTCCAGCCAGAGTTTTTCACTAAAACATTTTTTATTTGCCTTATGCTTGTGATGTAATATAATACTTCTCTTTTTATTATAATTATATAATACTGAAGTAGTTTTCATTAGGTGACAAACCACAGAATGAAATAGTTTCCAATCCCTGTCTCATACATACATGTATACAGAAAGTACCATTTTAGTTGCAGTCTGTTTTACCATAGATTTCAATGAAACCACTGAATTCTTAATCATTTGGTGATGATGTGACCACAAACATTGGACAGCCAAGTTCAACTGTGTAAGGGAGTATACCACTTCGGCCATATACAGTCTATCTGTATCCTTTTTTGGCATATTTCAACTTTCTAGTAGGGGAAAAATATACACTAATAGCCTTTAATTAAGTAATCTCCTCTAGCACCTTACAGTATAGAACATGGCTGTTTCCTTACCATTTGATGTCACCATATTACTGTTTTCCCAGAGGTCCAGGATGTTAGTTATAATATACATACATATATATTCTTCTGTCGATCTCCCACAGCAGTGATTATGAAGTTCATTAATGGATTTTAATTGGTGGTTGGTTCACAAGTTGTTCGGTGAAGCTACTGTCACATGTAAGATGAGATGAGAAAATGTTTCTATACTGAACTGGGAAAAACTAGTTATGGTCTATGCCATTACCTTGAAAGAAGCAGCAGTAGTTTGAAGAAAACTCAAAAGGCACAATAGCCATGACCCTAAAGTACTCTCTCTCTCTCTCTCTCTCTATATATATATATATATATACACACACACACACACTGAATCACAAGCTAACGAATTTGTGTGGGTGTAGACAAATACCACACATGGTATTAAATTTCATCTGTAAAAGGAGGGACTAGAGTTATTCCACCCTACCAATTACTTAATGAAAAGAGATCTAAAATAGAACCCTTTCATCATCATCATCAGTAATCTGTCAAGACGACAGGTCCACAGTCTCTTCCAAAACAATTCCTCCATTTAATGCGATCTAGAGCTTTCTCCTTCAAATGACAGTATCCTCTTCTGTCCGCAAGGTCATCCAGCATCTTCTTACGTTTTCTTCCTCGTCTTCTTGTCACTNTATCCGCCCCTCTATCTTTCCTTCGATAACTTCTTTTAGAAGGCAGTTTCTGCATAAAACATGACCAATCCAATTAGCCTTCCGTTTTCTTATTTCGTGTAGGATATTCCTCTGCTCACCGACTCTAATTAACACTTCCTCATTTCTCACATAATCGGTCCAACTGATCTTCTCCATCCTTCTCCAACACCACATTTCATGTTACTGATAAAGAACCCTTTATCAGTAACATTTAGTAATATAGAATGATTTGATTACACCATCCAGTGTGATTAAAAAATGTTGCCTTTATATGTTTCGGTCAATTAATGATCATCTTCAGAAGGCAAATAACACTTGAGGAAACTACTGTTACATAAATCATAGTACATCAAGTCCAAAGTTTTATATATAAAGATTTTAAAATAAGCTAAAATGTGGTGAGTTAAAATATAAATAAAATTCTTAATATTTAAAATCTGAAACCACTAAGGTTCATGTCTTTGTGCACCTTCTATCAATGGGAGATTGGGTAGATTTTCACCCTTGAAGGTCTGGGCAGTGTTTTTAGTAATCAGTAATTATTGAGACATGCTTTGTCTGGTGATATTTTTTTAAAATGTAGAACATGACAGTTTGTGATACAAGTGGATAAAATGTTGCCTTGCTTATGACACTGTTCATGTCTTGCTTCTAGGCAATTCTGCATGGAACTGAATGGTCTGGCTGTACGACTTCAAAGTGAATGTCATCCAGAGACATGCACTCAAATGACAGCAACTGAACAATGGATATTTCTATGCGCAGCACACAAAACACCCAAAGAATGCCCAGCAATCGACTATACACGACACACATTAGATGGAGCAGCATGCTTATTAAACAGCAATAAATATTTTCCTAGCAGGTTAGAACCAACTTGTAGGGTCTTCCTTTAAAGTTGAAATTTATTCAGCTGGTCAGAAAGAAATCAGTTTTTACAGAACATGAAAGCATATCGCCATGTTCACATAAACCAATCATCTGACACTATCCTAAGCCCGGTTAATCCAGTCCTCACAGTCACATTCTGCATCTCATAACGTCATTTTAATATTATCCACCAAACTGCACACATCTATATTTAAAATTAAGAATTTCTGGCTCTTCATACAGCAGTGCTTTCTGAAAGAAAGAAAGAGAAATAAAAGAACTTGTATGGTCTGTACTGAAGTACTTCAGATCAGACCAGTGATTGCTGTGGAACAGAACGGTGCATAATTTTTGCAGAAGACAGAAAATAATAACAAGATGCTCTCTTCAGCAAATCTATTTAAATGTTTTCACTTTGTCATGTTTTAGGGAAGACTATAGAATTCTGGAACATTTTCTCCCCCTAAAATACACCATTCAGATGTAACCCATTTGAAGCAGTCTCTTCCAAAATTAATACAGTGATTTCATTTGTCTTGTCATTTGTTGAAACACTGCTGTTTCTCTTCTTTTGGATATCCAGCAATTTCCAGAAGCTCCCTTCTGGGAGATTCTGAGCCATTAGGCATGAAGTCCAGTGAGTAAAGTGGACTGCTAGTGAGTGGAATGTTCTTAGTCAAGAATCCTCACAGAGTGCAAAGTGAGCTGGTGCACTGTCGTGATTCACAAACCCCACTTCCACTGAATCTCATCTTTTGTATGTTTCAGAACATCCAAACAAGACATATGATTGTCCTGTTGTTACGAATTTTGTTACCAGTGTGACAAGTTTCCTTGATATGTGATGATAGTGGATAAATTGTGTCCTTTTTTTATCAGGTGAACCACTCAAATGTTTCTGTGTCTGAGAGTTTTCTCTTCATTACAAATCAGTGACTTCCAGTTAGGGCACAGTCAGAAACATGTCACCATCTGTGATTTACTGTCTGTTAATGATATATAGTAAAGTAAATCTTGGAATTTTGCTATCAACCCTTTCACNGTTAGGGCACAGTCAGAAACATGTCACCATCTGTGATTTACTGTCTATTACTGATATATATATCATACCAAGTGGTGTGACTAGAGGTTTATGCATGCTTAATGTCTTGATTGTCTTACTGAATTGGGCTCTTCTTACATTTTTCTGAAACTGAGGTACACTAATCACAACTTATTTCTTTCCTCTTTAGAACATACAATTCAGGTTCATCTGCTTCTGTCTTAAAATTAAACAAAGATAATCTGGTGCCTTGAATTTCAGAAGCTTAGACATGTGTGTACTCTATGAAATGTATAATAATGTATTTTAATTAATTTCCAGAGTGAGTATTAAAGAGTCGTCAGTGGCGAAGTTGGGTTCTGTTTGTCGGAGAGTGTATCGAATATTTTCTCATGCATATTTTCATCATCGGACAATATTTGATGAATTTGAGGTAATGCTATAATCTGAAATTTATCACATGCACATGTGGGTCTGTGAAAGAGAGATAAATTTTGTATTTATATATATTTTATGCACACACACACACGGGGAAATTATCTGAGCAAGGGGCTGAGTCTTTTAGCTGGTCTGGCAGGAGTGACACACTACTCTGAAACGCTTGTCTGACACATTTACTTATGGTGCAGTCAGAAGACCAGTAGCCTATACACATTACGATTTCTATTCAATATTGTCCCAATAATCTTTGAATAACTACTGTGATGCAAACTTTTCCATGGTGCTGCCCATCAGTCATGAACTTAAACTCCTGCTACCATTTTAATCGTTTCTTGCATCCTATTGCGTGTTTAATTAATAGTAGAGTGAATTTACCGACTACACAACACGTTTTTTATTATCACTACATGTTTCGACCTCAAAAGGTCATCCTCAGGTGTATGAACATGGCTGTATAATTACAAGCGGTCACATTCACTTTTCACTCATTAGACCCTGTATCTTGTCCAGATTTATGCTCACTAATATATCAGGTTCTTTTATAAAACACAGGTCACGACAACGATCATAACAGATCCAGCAGCATCAAAGAACGCGGAAGAACAGCGAGACCTCACAAACAAGTGAAAGTGCAGCCAATAACATAAGTTGAACTTTAAACCAATAATAATAATTAAACTAGTTAAAAGAGAACTAGACACAGTTGTGAGCGTACGTAAAATGAGACTATAAACAACAAGTGAAAGTGTAACCAGTGACATGAATTGAACTTTGATTCAGGAACTTTTAACAATTAAATTAGAATAATAATTTTAACCCGTGTTTTATAAAAGAACTCGATATATTAGTGGGCGTAAATCTGGACAAGATACAGGGTCGAATGTGTGAAAAGTGAATGTGACCACGTGTAATTATACAGCCGTGTTCATACATCTGAGGATGACTTCTTGAGGTTGAAACATGTAGTGATAATAAAAAACGTGTTGTGTAGTCGGTAAATTCACTCTACTATTCCTGCTACCATATTAAACATTCACTTAGTTCTTGTGTTGAAATGGCATGTGAATGTTAACATGGAAATGAGTGTTCGTGCACAGTAGTACACGTGTAAGGGGAACATTCTGGCAAAAATTTTAATGTTACTGTTCCAGACAGAAAAAAAATATTTGTACAGTTGTAAATAAATTTACACAGACACGATGTTTATTGGCCAGAATGCGCTAAATCAAAATGCTGAAGTTTCACTGAAGAGAAACTGGATGAAGTCAGTACTAGGCATGAACTCCTTCCACAGGAGACTGGGGTTTGCTGTTTGTCCAAAAAGGGATTTTAGTGCTTGTAAGTGAATATGGAGGTGCAGGGACAGTCTCTGGCATCTGCTATGATCTGCATGGTTTGGTTTGTGACTGAGGGGTCTTACTGTTTGCACTGCAGGTTGAAACACATGCAGAAAAGAACTGAAACAAGTAGCTGGTCTGTCTTCCATTGGACTAGTCGAATGATTTTCAGCAGGCTTTTAAGTTACTTCCTAGTGTAATATTACTTTTTACAAGTTTTTGAACATCACAAGTGACAACTATTATGATAGAAACAATTCACATGAACTAGATGTAGAAGTTTAACTAACACTTAATAGCATACTAAGGCAAGACTTTTTTCCTTACTTTCCCTATCTCATAGAAAACACTGGGTCATAGTGCCATTATATCTTTGTGTGTCTCTCTGGCCATCCTCCTAGTGACATTTGAACTTAAATTTTCATAGTACTTAATTATGAGTGTAATGCAATTAAAGGAGCACCCCTATGTTATTTTCTCATCCAGTAACACCAATAATATAAATATTTGATGCTTTATTATGGACAGACAAGCAATGGAATGGTAGAATGCCAGTCACACTAAAGATATATTTATGCATTATTTGGAAATGCCCTTAAAAACTAGAGAATATTTTTACATTTTTCTACATTAGAATAAAGTGTGTGAGTAAGAAGCTACCTAAAGCCCCTTTTGTGCTACTGCCAGCCTCATCCTCATATGGTGCACTTTACTAACAAGGACGGACTTAGCATCTAAGCCAGATTTTGTACCTGGTGTGGAGGAAATGTCTGTCTAAATAAAGATGGTTTGGCAGTACTCGTACATTTTGTTTCAGAAGATTAATGGATGACAGTTTTCTGAATGGTAATGCGCACATGTTACAAAAATGTATATGCCTTCTGGACATAAATATTTCTATATACAGAGGTTGGACAAAATAATGGAAGCACTACAGAGATACTACACACATTTCTTTATCAATATGGCATTGCACCACCTTTTGCCTTCTTGGAATGGACTTGTACAAGGTTTGAACAATCTAGTTGAATTTTATATAATTCTTCCCGAAGAACATCTTCAACTTGCTTTAGAGATGTTGGAGGTGGGAAACTATTCCTCATTCTAGTCTCCAAGGCTAACCACAGGGGTTCAGTAATGTTCAAAACTGGTGACTGTGCTAGTCAGGGAAGATGTTTACCTTCATGACTGCACAGTTCCAGCTGTGAATGGGGACAATTTCATCTTGGAAAACAGCGTTTTTGTGTGGAAATAACATCTGGATGAAGGGGATACACCTGATTACCCAACCTTGCAATAATTCAGCCATGAAGGGTAATAATGAAACCAACAGAATACTGTACCACGATATTGCTGCCCCAACCATCACAGAACTTCCTTAGTGTTTCCTGTTGGAACCAGACATTCCAGATTGTAGGCTTCCTTGGGTGTTTTCCAAACATAAACCATTCTTCCGGGTTGTCTTAATGTCCACGTTTTATGGTTGTAACACCATCGTTTACACATCTGAGCATTACTTTCAGTAATCAGAGGTGTAGCAATTGCACCCTACTGTAGATACGGTCTTCAAGATGAATATTCATTTCTGTTGATGCCTGTGCTGCAGTAGTTATGTGATTTTTTGGAAAAGTCTCAATGTACAACTATCTCTTTCTGTCAATGTTGATGATTTTTGCCCACTGTTCCGCTTTGCTAATGTCTTTCCATGATGCATGTATGCAGACATAATCTTACAAACTCTTGCTCTTGATACACCTAATGATATGGCAGTTTTTATAGCAGATGCTCCAGCTAAATGAGCACCAGTGATCTGTCCTCTTTCATAATCGGACAACTCTCCCATTTTCCGATTCTTTCACTTGCACTGTCATTCAACACAAGCACTAATGCACTGACACGAGCACTACATGGTGTAAATACGTGGAAAATTCATTGTGGCCAAATGAAGTTCTTTTCAGTGTAGCCAACACTAATTTTATTCCACAATTTCTTAGTATTTCCATTATTTTGTCAACCCCCTGTACTTGTTCAACATGGACAATAACTGAAAGAAGTACATTAAGTACACAAATGACTTGCCTTAAGTAATTTAACACAGTTAAATGATGGCAAATTTCCTTTATGACAGTCGTAAAATATGGGTACCTAGAATTTCACTGTATGAAAGTTTTATTGTCTTTATACAAATATATATGCACACAGACACATTTTTCTTGCCTTGGTGTATACAAATTAATTAACTGTGCTGTCATTGATATTACTAATGCTAAATGGGTACCTGTTATCCTAACGTATCACATAGACCATGATTGTTTCTGTGCTAGGTCACATAATCACCAACTTATTCTTGTCACAGTAGTATAATTAGTTAGAATTAATTTAAAAAAGGTTTTTGTATTTGCAGTATACATACAGTTTTAAATCACTGTTCCAGAATGAAACGTATCTGTGCCGGCGATTCACAGCTTTCGTCACCAAGTACAACCTCATGTCCAAGGATAACCTCATTGTGCCCATCATGGAGGAGGAGGGCTCGGGGGAGACAGATGCATAAACACCAACAGCACTCTGTGATGAATGAACTGCTCTTGCAACCACAGTGGGCATATCCGTTACACACAGAAACTGGAAGAGCAAGTAACTGGATTGTGCCATTAAAGAGACGGAATGCAACTGCCCTACACACAAGTTTTCCATAGTGTGATGTCATCCCAAAGCTGCACATTTTATTTGGAAAGAATCTTTTCATTAAAACTTATAACAGGTACTTTTAAAGTTGTAGGGAATAGAAATCATTTGTAAAACAGATTTCTTCTTTGAGCATCTCTTGCCTGTTTCAGTTGAATGGTATTACAGGTGTTCTATCCAACAAGATATATAGCGTTGCACATGTCAGTCATCAATTATCCTTCTAAAACCATTCAAAACGATGCAGTAGGCCAGTGGGAAATGCATGGAGAAAGGATAATTGCAAGATGGGATCATACTGGTGAGGCTTAAGTTCACAGAAAAATCATACTTAGTAATTCAACAACAAAATGGGTCATATTCTTGACTTTCAAATTATTAATATTATAACACTTTACTCATAGATTAAATTTATATTATTTGGACAATGTTATTAAAGTAGTGGTGGGAAGTTACAATAAAATACAACAATCCCTTGCCAACTGCACAGGTTTACATTCCTCAAAAATGTTGTGGACGGCAAGAGCAAGGTTTGACATGAAACTGTGGGTGCTGCTATCACTCATCAAAACTGAAGTGGTCTGCACAGTAAAATACGTAAGACAGAGTTTCGCAGAAATTTACAGAAATGACGATCCTGAAGCTAGAAAACAATGCAGCCCTTCCCATAGCTAATATATTTCTTGGCATGGAAGAGACACATTTGTGTTCAGAACTAGAAACCAGAGAAGAAAAGAATACCATAACTGGCAAAACTAGATAAAACTGGCAAACTCAAGCTTGTGAAAGACTGTTATCTTCAATTTAAATGTCACAATACTACAGGGAGATCATTTCAGAGCTGCAGGGAATTATTCAGCCCATCAGGCAAGAAAGCAGCACACTTCTCCCATCAGCTGAGCTCACATGGGTGTAGACTTCTGGCATAGCTGCCAGGCCAACAGACTGTAAACATTAACAGTTCCTCTTCAATATCACCCAATGAATGTATAAGGGGTGGCCCTTCTCAGCCCTTGCACTGCAACCTACAGTGGTTTGTTGTGCTTAATATCACCCAATAAACCACTGAACACCTATCAAATGCAGTGTGTGCTGGTTTACTATAAATGTGAGCCCCCGATACTGTATTAAAAAATTCAAGCAGTCAGTTATTTCTTGTGTCAAAATATCAGATGTGAGTTACTTATTGAAACAGCAATTGTTCATGAAAAATAAAAATATCCATATAGTAAAAAATAACTTAACCCTTTGAGCACCAAGTCCATCTGTGGAGCTACCTGCTAGAAATGCCACGACTGGTAATAAAACGCAGCTGCACAGCAAAACCCACAATACTTTCCTCATAAATATTTCATATGAAAGTTCATTCTTTCATCTAAACATGGTTGTCATGCTACTGCAGGGAGTCTATCTCCTTCCTGGGCAGCCCAGCAATTTTCAGCATGCTCCAAAGATGATTTTCCTTCACGTGTACATATATATATTATATTATTTATCAAACTCAGTTTTATATTAATCTGTTCATGGTTCTCATAATTACTTATATAGTTATTTAAAACACTGCCTGGAATTGTAAATTAATAAACACTATCCATAGAATGGTGATTTTTTTTCTTACCCATTTAATCATGTGTGAAACATACAACCTTTTGTAACAGCACCTCTACGTCTGTACCACATTCCAGCTCTTCTTGTTAAAATCACATAACTGCACAGTATCCATAGCACAGAAATTTACAAAATCACGCTATGTTTGAAGGATTGAATTCTTCATGAATAGACAAATTAAAAGAAGCACCACCACAAACTTGTTCTTTTTAATTTTCTTGACTAGTTCATCACAAGGCAATGCATCCATACAACATGGAAATGCTGGGTGTGTCTTAAGGAAGTATCATCAGTTCTTCACTTTCAGGTTCATCTTTAGACTCTTCCTTTATTGAAGTGTCTGGAATGTCTACATGTGCAATTGGTTCCAACATCTGTTTCTGTTTGCCTGATGTCCGCTTATGCCCTGTTCCTGTTCGTAAACCCATTGCAGCAAACTGCTCCGCTGACACACCAGCCTTCACACTCTTCCGAGCTGTTGGCCCAAAACGTTTATTTTTTTCAGTTCCTTCACTTGATTTCCAAAAGGTATCATATGCTCCAGGAGCCTGGTACCTAATGATGAAAGAAAGTTTTAAAAATTAAATATAAAACTGGCAGCGAATGACAGATGAAGATTTTCATCACATTCCAAGTGAAATGACAAAACTGAATTACTCTAGACACAGATCTACAGGCTCAAGAATTAAGTTACTGTACATGTTGGCGCACAAAACAATCCGGTATTTGATTTACTATTAATTAGTCAACCATGCAATGAACGATGTTTTTAAAAGGGTAACACAGCTGATCATGGAGATTGGTCCTTACTCTTCTTGCTCTGTTTCTGCTTATGCGCCAGTTTACATAAGATGGCTGACAAAGTGAGAATGACGGTAGAACACATAAAAACAGTGTTGTTCTTTACTGAAACAAATAGTGTCGTGGTCACACAGAGGCCGCTTCATGCCCATTTTCAAACATGATGGATGCCTTCATTCAAAACAATTCATAAATTTTAAAACCAGTTTAATAATGATAGTTCAATGTTGGAAACTTCATCAGCCTTCATCTGTGCGTTCTCCAGAGAACACTGACACTGCAAAGCCCCACTAAATCAACAAGGAAGGCTGCAGCACAACTAGGGATATACAGATGATCGGTTCAACGAAGAGATTTTATTAATAAATCAAATACTTCGTCAATTTGTGTGCCATCCTGTACTACCTAAAATCAGACAACTTAAAGGCCATCAATGGTTTGTGCTGTAAAACCATTCTTCCTATATGACAGCTGTACTTCATCCACATTATGGCCCTGGCGTCGAATCAGCCTCTAACAGAAATAAGTACCAGGAATCTTCCTGGGGGGCAAAGGGTGGCTGGCTCGTAAGGCTGACAACCTTACCGCCATCTGTGATCCGACCGTCTAGAGAAAATGTGGGAGCCCTGACATGCCACAACCCTATGGGCCTTCACAGCTTCTTGCAGATACAGGTTTACCTTTCAATGGTCCAGGCAATAAAATTTTGCTGCTTTAGTGCTTATCTATCTCCTTTAAAAAACATAGTTGCTTATCCATTCTTGATACTGTTAGTACCTACCAGGTTAATCTCTCAAATGTGTTTTTGCAGCAAATGTGGTCTGTGGATACAAACAAGGAACCGGAAGTTCCTAGACTTCAGATATAATTTTTAGTAAACTCCCTTTACTCGTAAAGAGGGAGCATGGTTATCCCAAAAGACTAAATTATGGAAACTTGTAGATCCTTCCTAGTATTTATATTTTTAACAGGAAGTTCATTTTGTCAACTAATATTAATGAATTATTAACAATGTGTGTATTATTTTATAAGGTTTGCTTGTTCAGCTTGTTATTTTTAATCATGTAATTTTTAGTATCTTATTGTGTTTCTCCTATTCTGTTAATGCATGATTACATCTTTGTTTTCGTTTGCAGTGCTTTATAGCTGGTGTCAAGCACTGCAATAAATAAACTGAATTATCATCATGATTAGTAAACCTTTATTACTTTCGTCTGTACTCCTCCACTGGTGGCACAAATATTTCTGTGTCTGATGTAGAATTGAAAACTTCACTGCACACCCTCTGAACTGTTCGCCGGTGTACCCCACAAGCTTTAGCTGTCAACTCTTGGGCTTTGTGAAAATTTATACTTTCGGCTTCTTCTGGGTTTTCTGACAGATTTTTGAAAAATGTATATACATTGTAAATTATACGCTTATTTTGTCTCTGGATGTTTGACTTTCCTGACCTACCCCTCTTCACTGGCATTTTTGACGCCGTTGAATAATTTGACGCTTTATTCACGTCCATCTTGAACACATTCACACTCTGCTATATTTCTTTTGAGGAATATAACAATTTGGATGAAGAACTGTTAAAACCATAACGAATCAATCGAGAAGCAACGATTTTCAAAAATAAAAAGACTCGTGCAAAATGAAACAGTAACACCGCCACACCAGTGTCTAGACCGCCTAGATGACAAATAAAGCCCATCTTCCGACAGCGATCTTGACACACCTGTCACTGTTGGCTGCCTGCTGGACGAAAAGCCATCTGTCCTTGAGCCGCCTACTACCAACATTTTGACTACGTAATTTCCTACAAAAATATCGTGCCAGTTGAAACTGGTAATGCTGGCTGAAGTTACGCAATTAATGTGATAAACAACCTAAATTTGCCTCAACACTATGCTGTAACACAAGTTCAAAATTTATACGAAACTTAAGCAATCAAAGTGATACTGCAACATTTCTATGTTGGGCATTACGCCACTTCGCATCCTTTTGACAGTGCCACTCAATCACGTGTACTTTCAGCACCGTAGAACCAAAGAATCATTTGATTAAGGTAGTTTCTTATTATTTTCAAATAACTACCATGCTGCGTCTCACTTCGATTATCGCCGATAAAGTGGAACCCTGAGAAATATTCGTCTCTAGCACCTGACAACTGAAAACTTCAAACCGCATCTCTTTGACACTATCATTACCGATCATAACACGGACCATGTTTCGGTATACATACACCAGCCGCGCGATAATAGAAACTGTAATAAAACATAATGCCAGTGCTGCCATTCTAAAATCCGCGCTTTTATGTTTCGGTTCAGTGAAGTTGGGTATTTCATACCGATCTATGCAAGGTATATCTTATTCTGATGTTGGCTATCGTGTATAAATATTATAAGCTGACTACTCTTAGAACCTCTAGAACTGTATTAAGAACAGAAGAGTGGCTATGAAATGTTTTAGGTTAGAAGTGAAGTGTTAATTTTCTAAACCTTGATTAAGTATGTCCTCAGGAGGAACATTCAAAGTGCCGAGACTCTACAAAGCGGCAGCCAAAGTCGCAAGAGCTGTGAAAGAGCAGAATGGAAATGTGGAACAACTGGTACAGCTGTATAACAAGAAGACGAACACAAAGGCAGTAGCAGCACTTGTATATAAAACACTTAATAATGAAGGCCTGTTAGATAAAATCATAAAAAATAGTGAAATACTCATCAATGAGGCTAATGCAAACCCCTGGTTATTTCGAATATTGATAGCAGAACTTCTACTAGGAAAACAGCGATTACCCGTTGGCAGCAAACCTGTCCAGACTGTTCTAGCCTATGGGCCAACACTACGAACAGAACTCTTGAAGGCAACAGGTAAATTCCACAACAAAAGAAATAGATCTAAATCACAACCAGATGTCAAAGAAGAGGATCCAAGGTTTGGGCAGGAATCACCAACACAAATAAGTGTGTCTGAAAGAAGTGAAGATATTAATCCAGAAATGAACACAGTGATGCTTTCTAAAAGTAGGGAGGGAGCAGGTCAAGGTTGCATAAAGTTGGAAGAGGATGAAAATGTAAAATCTAAGTCGAAACAAATAAAGCAAGCTAAGAATAAGCAGAAAAAAAGTTACAAAGGTTCAGAACAGTTACCAAAAGAGGAAAAACTTTCAGGTTCAAAAAGTAAAAAAAGAAAACATACAAGTGTGTGTGAAAGAAGTAAAGATGTGAACCCAAAATGGAACACAGTGGTGCTTTCTAAAAGTAGGTGGGAAGCAATGCAAGATTTTATGAAGTTAGAAGAGGATGAATATGTGAAATCAGAGTCACAACAAATAGAGCAATCTAAAAATAAGCAGCAAAGAAATTACAAAGGTTCAGAACAGTTACCACAAGCTGAAAAAATTCCAGTTTCAAAAAGTAAAAAAAGAAAATGTAACATGGGTCCAGATGAATTGACCCTGAAGGAACCCAAAGTTAAGAAGGCTGTAAAATTACATAAATCACAACATTTTGAATAAAATAGAATGAATGTTCACGTCACATGACCACACCTGTGTTTTACTATGCAAAGTTATTTTCTTTTGTAATCACATGATGACTAATGTCAAATAATTTAGAATTATTTGAATCTTAATGCAATGCATGAGATTTTCATGGTGGTGAGAATTTAAACACAATCTGGGTTTTGACATTGTGTTGTCATGTAGGTGGTTACCTACATTTTGAAGGAACCTGCTCCTTCCAATTCCAGGGTAAAAGCAGTGCTACTAATATCACAGTTTTATGTTACAATGAGATCTTTTTTTTTTAAGTAAAGCAGTCACTGAGCATATGGAGTGACATGGGAAATGCAATTGAAAATAACTTATATCCATCCAGTCTGCACATGCAGAATAAATAAATAAGAAAATTATGGTTTCTGCGTTCATTGTAATAGTACTATGTAACATGGCAGTTCTCCAGACTATATCCTTTTAATGTTTGCAATGTACTGCTGCATCATATGCACCCACAATCTATTGTACTGCAGTCACAAATAAATCAATAGTGTCAGTGATTCTCCCATAAATAATCATTACATTCATAAAAAGTGATATTGTAGGTGCCGTCACTATATGGATTAGTAAGTAAAGTAATAAAGTAAGTAAAGCTGTCCCTGTAACAGGCCATGAAGGCCCATAAGGTTGTGAGACGTTACGGGTCCCACATTATCTAGACAATTGGCTCACAGATGGCGGTAAGGTTGTCAGCCTTACGCGCCGGCCGCACTTTACTCCCCAGCAAAATTATTTAATTCCTGGTACTCATTTCTGTTAGAGGCTGAGTGCCCATAGTGCGGCCGGAAGGATTAGGTCAACTGAAAAAATCCAGTGACCTCGTAGGTATTTGAATTAAAAGGGGTTTGTCTTGAACTACACATGTCCAGGCTCAAGAGAATTTAATTTGCAAAGAATGGAACTGTTAACAATGAAGTCATCTCAGTTCAAGAAGATTTCATTGCATATTGCCAGTATGAAAGCATCAAATCATATAAAATGACTAACTGCGTACCTCCGTGGAGCTCATCCTTTCTTGAGAAGCCTCCAGTTGCACAACTGCTCGAGCATTTCACAACATTTTATGGTCCCTGAAGGTTCATTAAAGTGTTCACAAGAGCCCTCCACCATTCCCTATCCTCAACCACATCAATCCAGTCCATACCACCCTATCATATCACTTTTAAGATCCATTTTAATTTATCCTCCCACCTATGCTGATAAGTTCTTGAGTAGCTGCACAATTGGCGGCTTCTCAAGAAGGGCTCAGCTCAAACTGTTATTTACATATAAAGGAAGAGGTATCATTTCATATATATTTGCTACTGCACAAGGAAATTGCATAGTTCTCGGATATTAGTGGATTCCTGTATTTTTCTGGTGTGTAGTTAATACTGACTGGTTTTAACAAAGCATGACATGCAGTAAATTGCCTATGTGGAACAGGAAAATAGATTTTCATGCAGTGTGCATTCTTATACCATAGATCTGCATTTACGTGAAAGTTATATATATATATACACACCAATACTGACATATTGTATCATACAGTTGACTGCTGGCTGGCATGATGGGAGAGAAACAGCTGACCATGCTGTGTTCTTGGATAGAAGCAGTATATAGGACATAGCATGGCTATATAATTCTGACAACAATTATATATTACTGTACATGCCATTTCAACTCATTCACTGTTGTCTTGATAAAGGACTATTTACATCCATACAAAAATAAAAATACGGAAGACACTGAAGCAAAAATTCTGTTTTCCCGTATCATGCTGCACAGCACGAACATGCAGGCCTATGGAAAGGTTGTAAACCAGTCGGCACCCATCTTCATCCTCATTACTCTCATTACGAGTGTTAAGGTCGGCATCATATCAGTTCAGATTGTGAGCTGTTTAACTGATTGCTAGTATGAGAGTCAGATACTGATATTCACATTCCCTTGCAAATGTGGCAGTACTGACATGCTTTTATGAATGAGGCACAGTTTTGCACAGAAGAGAGTAATCTATATTGATTACTGTATGGCAGTTGTATATTTAAAAGCCAAATTGACTGGATGCATCACTTAAAGGCATAATCTAGCACCATAATGCAGATTGTCATGTATGTTTGTCAGCGTTCTTCCGCATTTTATTCAGTGGCAGATGCTTTGCAATAGTCTGATCACTTGTAAAGGTAGTTCTATCCTTTTGCTAATTAAGGATTTAGAAATCTCAGTGGAGGACATGAAAGCTCAGATAAAGCTGTAAAAAAGGATGACATCATATCTTCATAAGTTGTAGCATGTGGTGCTTACCCAGGTTCAGCAGTGTTGAGGGGATCTTTGGACAGCAGGATATGTATTGTAGGCACCTCTCTCACCACTACAAGTGGATCAAGTTCTTCCAACAGCGGTTCCCAGAATTCTTCAACCCTGCAAGGCATTGACATTCACATGCACTGACATTAGAAATAACAGTGATTAAATTTAGTCATATTCCTGCAGTTGGTGTAGTGACAGGCTACAGGCAGAGCAGTTGTAACATTTTTCACATTACCAAATTATGTCAGTATACCTCAGTCACTGTGCCACAACATTTTGAATTCAAATGTTTTTATACATATAAGAATAGTTTATGAAGATAGGTCAGAGCAGTGAGATGTTGTTAACCCCCTTTTTGTTCTCTAACTGGCCTGCATTAAACTGTTGCTGTTTCAATATCAAACTTCTGTCAGAAAACAAACAACACTGCAGCACATTTTTAAATTACAGTTTATGTTCTGTTTACAATTACCTTATTTTTCATATTTCCTTATACTTGTTACAGTTTACAGTTTTCTAATTAAAACATTTTTAATATTATAATGGATTTGCTCAAAGCTTTTCTAGGCAATGGCTCAGTAAACACGTTCCCACATGCCACAGTGGAAGATGCATGTCAGTGGACGAATGTTATAATTTATTGCTAGGCAACAGTCAGCACACCAATGAACTCACTGGTTAAGAATCCCGTGACTTGTTTTCTGCGTTGTCTGTGCGGAGCCTATATGACAAAGACCCATTGTAGCTTAGATTAGTTACCTGTGTGGATGCAGGGTTGAACACATCCACCGTCACCCTGCAAGTCATAGGAGGCAACAAAAAGGGAAGTCTCAAATCTGGGACAGTAAAATATGGTCATGAGTCCTAAGGGACTCTGACCAGAGAAATACTGCACTAACAAGCATATACAAAAGACAGATCCATCCTCTCATCAGAGAGGGCACCCCACAATAACAAGACCATAACTGTCAAACAGTAATAAATACCTGGTCATAAGCCCCAGACTGGACTTGACACAAAGCCTGACTGTCAGTTGCAATGTGACTTTGACTTGGACTTAGATTAGTGTAGAGTGCAGTGCAGTTCAGAGTCCAAAAGAGTTTTTAGTTGAGTTCCAGGGCAATTGAACAAGAAATGGCAAGAAGATTTCATAGTTCTTTGAAGTGCTAGTTTCTCTGTTGAGATCCTTTGCTAGGAGACAACTAGCGAAGACGCAGAATCTTAGTGTACGTGTGATGGTAAACTGTAAATTGTGTAAATCAGCGATAGCACTGTATTAATTGTAATTAAGAGAGACTGTAACCGAAGCGCAAATAAACCCAATCATCTGAAACAGAACCTGTTAATTTCGTTATGTGTAACCCCGTACAGGTGATAATTTATCTGTCACTCCTGTTATTTATTATTAATTCCTAAAATGGTGATCTGTGAAATTATTTATGAAGTGTAATATAATTAATAAAAATTATATAAATGCAAACATAATGAAGTATGGTATGAAGAACAGTATACACATATGCTATAAATACATACACACAAAATTTTAAGTTACTGAATTATTTAGAATACTGCGGCATATTTAACAGTATTTTAATGGACCATCATGTGGAAAGGTTGAGAAACACTTCCATTACATAGTGCTTGTTCTAGAAAAACTTACTTGCGGTAACAGATCTTGGTAAGTTGGTGTGTTGGTTTGTATCGCCGTTTCATGATCTCCACACAGCTAATGGCTTTACCTATGGCAGCTCCAGACCCACTCCACACAATTGCTTTCTCTTCTTTGAAAGCTTTCATTGCATAACCCAACAGGTTTCGCATTTTGCTGCCTCCACTCACCTTCAAATTTAATATCACAACAAATCTTACAGAACTTTGTAAAACAAAGCAAATATGTATATATAAATGAAAAGAATAAGAAAGTATGTATGAATGCAGTTCATGCACACATGCACACATCTTTACAGTAGTACATGATCTGTTGTGTCACAAGATAACTGAACATTTTAATATCCCAGCACTTTACAGAGGTTGATAGTGTACTAACATAATTGTGTGACTTATGTTTGGATCCAGAATACATTGGATACATACTATGCAGAATATATATGTACCTGTATTAAATAGAAGAAACCTGTCAACTGGACTATTGGCATTCCATCATAAGCATCTGTGCACACACGTAGTTGCACTGGTACAAGTTCCTAACTTATTGAAAGTTCAGAATGAAAGCTTTCACCTGCCCAATGACATGGCAGTCAGGGTACTCTACAACTACCACTTAACACTAATACTGAATAGTTTTTTATAATTTTTCACTACTGAGAAAATTACAGAAAATATGTCTTCAAGATGATTTTAGTTATCAAAATTAGAACTACAATAATAAAACTTTTGAGACAGCTTGATCATTAAAGTGATTGCATATGGACTTATGACTGCACTTTAATTTCTGGCAGGGAGATAGCTTTTTCTCTTCACTGCCATTCTGGATTGTAGAAAGGTTCCTGTCCTGCTGAGAGCTCTCCCTGGGAACACAGCAGCTGATCACTCACCTCAGCTTAATGCTGGAATTAAGAATATGTGGAACTTTACCTGCACTCCCATGCAAGTCTTCACAGCATGGGGTTTAAATACAGGGACAATTTTAAGTTTAAAACTACAAACACAAGTACTATTATGTCTCTAGCCAGTCAAACAGATGACTTTCACTATAATGGACAACACACAAAAACTCTCTTGGCTCTATATGGAATGGTACAGAGAGACTTTAAATTTGTTGACTCATTAATAGCTCTGTGCTTCACAGTGACCAGTGCGCTGCTTGCCACTAGGCACATATGAATTTTGCCAATGAATCAGAATGCCTGGTGGCTGACAGTGTTTGGAATGATGGGAAGTAATTAACTTGTGCATCGCTTGACAGTATTGTTTCATGGCAAGCAGTATGGTTCATGCATGGGAATTTGTTTATGATTTGTCAGCAGTAAGCAGCTGTTATCTGCTCCATTAGCAATTTGTTCTCAGTTACAGTTAGTGAGTAGTGTGGTACGTCATGGTGCTCTATACTTTGGAGCAATTTGTATTTCTGTATGACACCTGTGTGAAATACAGATCTGCTAGAAAGTGCTGGTGAAAATTTCAATGCAAATTTCATAATGCAAGAGTCCCCAGCAGACAAATAATTCATAATTTGGTGAATAAAGTTAGAACAAGAAGGACTCTTAACTGACAAGAACAAAACATAAGCCCCGATAGCTTACTGAGACAAGTCAAATGACAGTGGAGCCAAGCTTGATCACACACTTAGAAAATCACTGAAACACCTAGCTCAAGACACTGAAATGTCAAAGTCTACTGCAAGAGGAGCAACACAATTGTTGAAGCTTAGACCCTGTAAAACGACAATAATCCACACACACCTTGCAGCTACATGATCCAGCTAGCTGGGTTCATTTTTGCAGTTGGTTTCCACAGTCTGTCACCGAAGGGGTGATCAATTCGCAACTGACATTCTTTTCTGGTGAAGCACAGTTTCGCTTGCAGGGATACACAAATATGCAAAATAATTGCTACTGGTGTTCACAGAATCTACATATAACCCATGAAATTCCATTTCATCCCATGAAAGTTGGTGTCTGGTGTATTGTAAGTGCAAGAAGGATTGTTGTACCTGTGTTTTTTAATGAAACAATTCATTGCAAAAGATATCTATGTGTAGAAAGACAGCATTTTCAGCACCTCTTGTGATCTGTGAATTGTAACTACTTCATTACTAATATTATCGGTTGTCACGCATGCTGATTCATCGGCAAAATTCGTACGTGCCTTGCAGCCGGCAGTACACCGGTCACCATGAAGCACAGAGCCATGGAACCTGTCAATAAAGTAAAAATCCTCCCTGTATAATCTGTTATAATTAAACCTTCAATAGGATTTTGTCTTGCTTATGTAGGATCAAATTTACCAAAAACTGTCAAAAACTTTTAACTAATTTCACATTAATGATAAAACAGCATGGTTTATTCATTAGTTTGGTCCAAGAAAATATTTTTAGTCTTTATTATACAATATCTAGTGAAGTAATTGCCAATCATGGTGGTCGCGCAGTTTAAGACATGAAATATCTTTGCCCTCTCGAATATTGGAATCGTGGGTACGAATCCCACTCAAGGCATGGATGTCTGTGTTCATTCTGTCTTTGTGTTAGGTAGCGACCTTGAAATGCGGGCTTCACCCCGTTCAAGGAGTCCTACCGACTGTCTTAGATTATCAAAGTATGTTTATTTTATTAAACGCATAAGGACACAAATGAAAATGATAAGTATTTTTATGCATGAACTTCACTACAAACTGAGTTTTAATTTGCCCTGGCCTGGTCACCATATGCCTGTTAACTGTTTGGTTGTTTGAAATTAAATTTCTACCGACTACAGGCTGGACGATCGAGGGGGTCAGAGTTCGAGTCCCGGTACGGTCATGAATTTTCTCTTCTCCACATCGCCCGGACCCAGCCTCATATCCAATTGGTACCGGGGACTATTTCCCAGAGAAGTAAAGCGGCCGGGGTGTGAAGCTGACAACTCACTTCCAGCTAGTGCTGAGGTCAAGAAAATGTGGATCTATATATCCACTCTTCCATACGCCTTTATGGCGTAGTGCTTAATTAGTTAAGCACAGGCACAACTTCACCTTCTTGCACTTCCTAGTTACATTGGTCGGTACCAAACGCCGTTGAGGATGCACATTTTTAGTTAGTACTCATTCTTGTCAAGAGATGGCATGAACAACAACTTGCACAGTCCTGCCATCTACAGTGGAAAATGGTGTTCGTTACATTAATGTACTATTTGTACCTACAAGTTACGCAATAAAGTACATGGGAAATATGCTGCCCACAATTATAATGAACTTCATATTTGCATACATCAACATATATCAAGCTGATCAGTTCACAGATGATGAGTGGAGTGTGCCGAACACATGGGAGGTACAAGAAATATAGCCAACAATTTAGTCAGATAACCTGAGGGGACGAGACCGTTTCTGAGACCTAGGCATGGATGGGAGAGTAATATTAAATGTGATCTAAAAGAAATATGAGAAAGTAGAACGTTTTATCTGGTTCAGAATAAGTTTTAGTGGTGGGTTCTTGTGACCACAGTATACTAGTACTAGAGAGACTACAGTTTTAAGAGGCACGAATTCTTAACCCTAAGACTGAACAGTGTTGCTGTATTGTAAAATAGGTATTATAAAGCTGAATGTAATTATGAATTACAAATTTATAATTATATTGATAATAATAATTAAATAAATATCCAACGACCTTATGAGATTACCATACTGTGTATGTGAGCGAGCGCGCACGCCCACGTGGTCCTTTCAAATTTTCGACCGGCTGAGCTCTTCATGAAACCAAACATGAATGCTTTGCTATTAGAGGCCACCCCAACATCATATTTAATTTCACAAAATGAAACACAACATGGCACACACGGAACTTGTGAGGTGGTAACGACACTAGCGCCATGGAGCCAGAGAAATTTGCTATGCAGATATATTACAAACGTTCCTACATGTGCAGGGATAGCTCAGTCGGTATAGTGATGGCCTGGACGACCGGGGTTCGATTCCCGCCAGCGACAAGAGGTTTTTCTTTCCCCGGGGGTAAAGCGGCCGGCGATTGAAGATGACCACTCACCTCCATGTGGTGCCAAGTTCAAGAAGAACTGGGGAAATATATCTCCACTTCCCCGTACATTTTCATGGCATGTTGCTTTTTATTATTATTAATCACCTAACTTAACTTAACTTATACTATATTATTTGCAATTACTGATCTTCGGCTTTCATAGTTGTTATTGACGCTAATTCCGCTCTAGGGTTCTTAAACTGTGGTTGTGGGTCCACTCGGCACGGCGGCCACTGATTGGCCTATTGTAGCCTGCCCCGGGTGATTATGATGATGGAGAATTTGGTGGAATGAAGATTGGTAGGAGAAAACGAAGTACTCGGAGAAAACCCGCCCCAGCGCCACTTTGTCCACCACAAATCTCACTTGACCAGCCCCGGGAGAGAACCCAGGCCGCCGCGGTGGGAAGCCAGCGACTAACCGCTTGAGCTATGGCGCGGCCTACCGACTGCGCTATCCCGACTTCCAACACTACATGTGCAGTACACCAAAGAGTCATGAAATTGCTGCAACTGAATTTGTCATAAAATTATTAAATCTCTTAAGACGCTATCTTAGGAGTATATTTTAGCATCCTGTTGCAGTATACACTTCTATATGTAATAATACAAATGCCGTCGTGAATGCAACAATTTATTTGGTTGTAGTTCTTTGTCTTTTCTTCCTCTACACTACATGTTTCGGCCGTAACAGGCCATCATCAGGTGTATTTCTCACTACGTAGCTGTCACACTGCACACAATCTAAAAATCTAAAACACCAGCTTGTCAGTTTTGTTTAAAATCTCGCCAACATACGATCGTCAATTTGATTTTAGAATTCTAATTTAAAATTTAAAATTTTATAACTTTTAAAATTCAAAATTTAAAGTTTTAAATCATAGGGATACCCGCTGTGTGTCCACATGTGCTGCAGCGGTTATTTCTTATTTTCAGCACCGTTCACGTATTATTCTGTGCAGGCTCCCTGTGTGTGTGTCGCTGCTCATCTTTAATACGTTACTGTCTGGTGTGTTGCGTGCTGTGTGCTGCTCCCCACAGCTCTTAGACGCTATGAGTATACCTGCATGACTGGCAGAAACTCACCTGCATCCAAGTAAAGTTAGCAGGAAGAGCCGGGATGGGGATGTTGTCTCGAGTAAGTGGCTCCTCCACATTTTTGCCCTTAGAATAATTTTCCACTGAAACAAAAAATTACAACTTCTCTTTTGTACACTGTCATAGTTCAAGGTCTCTGGTACTGTTGTTTTCTTTATCATAATATTGTCACATGTATGAATGTGACTATAGACGGAATTTAGATTCGTAACTGGATTCTTTGAACACTTACAGAACGTAACTACAAATGAGGATTATGCTCTCTCTGTTCTACAAACTTCACAAATCACTGTAACCACAACACACATAAAGTCTTCTCAGTTTGCTATGTTTTCACCACTCGTTGTCTGGTGATTGATTCTAACAGCGTCCTCTACTTCCGTGCTCACGTTCTGAGAACTCACTACTCCAACTGCACTGCTTCTAACATCTCAGCAAGGACCGCACAGAAAACACAGTTCCTCTGCCGCCGTTTCCAATTGCTGCCAAAACAAACATGCTTTTCTGCGAAGCCGTTTCTCAATAACTTAATGTGTAATATTTGGAGTGTGTGATTCAGTGACACTGTTATAGCTCCAGTGTTTTAATTGCGTTACCAGGAGAGTATCAGCATGTGTAAATCAGCGATAGCGCTGTATCTAAGCGTGATTAAGAAAACTTGAAACCAAGGTGCTAATAAAACCAATCATCCGAACTAGAACCCGTCATTTTCGTCACGCGTACCACCCTACACGTGACAATACTCGTACCATTCGACACTATATAATTGAGTAACTTAAAGCGCCGTTGAATGAACCTTACATAAATAAAAACAAGCAATGTACGAATTAACATTAGACAATCACTTGTGTTTCTAATGGTTTAATTACGCAATAACACAACATGATTTTGCAAACTCAGCTGTCGAATTCACAAGGTGTTACAATAATGGGTTATAACAGGCAGATGAAAGAGAGCCTAATTATATTAACGGCGTTGATTCAACGATTAGGAAGAAATAGGTTCATCCATTCTGATTACTGATGCAATAAGGAGGTCATTATGACCACGCAACTTCTCTTGAACTCTGCGATGAATCTTCATATTTCTGAATGAAGATCGCTATAGAAATTGAGGGCGGGAAGCTTCCGCCTGGAATATGCGGAGCTCATACCGACAATAGCGAAGGCGATTCGTGTCGGAATGCTAGGAATTGCAGAAGCTGCAGCAGTCATGACGACGCCCCAGCAGCACGTCGAGACGCTGCATTATTGTCATTAGAAGGGAGCGCTGACGGCAGGCATTCCAACACTCCACACCACAAACGGACTCAACTTTATAGGTCGGCGTTTCGGATGATGCCGGCTGGAACTCTATTTCAATTCGAAAGTGGGTAGAGTGAAAACCTGCCGCTATCATAACATGTCCCTGAGAACAAGGGACTGAAAACCGCGGTGAAATGGTTATTATCGCCGCTTCGTATGCGAGAGGTCGCTGATTCAAATATCTCAGGTTTTTCCTGGTTGTATCTCCCCAGTCAAATTCCAGAAGAGTACCTTAAATTAGACAACTATCGCTTTCGTCCGCGGGGGGGGGGGCACGACGTAGCGTAGTTGGTTGAGGCACTATGCTACAAGCCGGAAGGTCGCGGGATCGAATCCCGATGAGGTCATTGGATTTATCAATTTACCTAATCCTTCCAGCCGCACTATGGCCCTAGGGTCGATTCAGCCTCTAAGAGAAATGAGTACCAGGAATTTCTTGGGGGGTAAAGGGCGACCGGCGCGTAAGGCTCACCTTACCGCCATCTATGAGCAGAATGTCTAGAAGATGTGCGAGCCTCGACATCTCACACCCCTATGGGCCTTCGCGGCCTGTTCCAGGGACAGCTTTACCTTTTTTACCGCTTTCCTCCACACTCTTCCCGATGTGATAATCAGTTACTTTGTCCCACCATGCAATACTATATAAGCTGAGTTATTGAAAACGTCATTAAACAAACGAAGGCTAAAAACAGGAATTGCCCCGAAAGCATAAGATGAAGACTAAACTAAAATAACTTATAACAAACGGAAAACGTCAATGGGGAAACGAACAGGTGAAACAAGAATGTGCCCGGAAATGTTACGCCTGAATACGTGGAACAACATCATGAACGTATAATTTTATTCCATACTGTGTTTCCTGGAACTGTCTACGAGAGAACATTCCTGCCGCAGATGGGAAAGAATTTAGCCCAGTCTTCGGCAAATAGTATGTGCAGAATACCTTAACGGACAGTAATAAGTACAAAAGGAAAGAAGGTAGGAGGGCGGGAAAGAAAAAGAAAGATAATAAACAATTTAAATGGTGCACTGCTGACATTTCCGGCTTGCTGTTTGGCTAAACCTATCCAAATTGGTGACATATCTATAGATTCTAAATTCACAACTCGGTTATGGAGCCAACTAGGAACAGCTGTCAAAACTAATCTTCAAACACGAACCCAATTTTGTGGCGAAATTAGTGTTGTGCCCTGACATAAGAGAGCCCGGATACCGCAGCCGGTATAACGCCTGGGTACGAGCTGGACGACAAAGGGGTCCGAGTTCGAGTTCCGGTGAGGATAAGGATTTTCACTTCTTCATGTCGTCCAGATCGGCTGTGGGGCCCAACCTTCCTCCTACCCAATGGGTACCGGGGGCTCTTTCTCCGGGTATAAAGCAGCCGGGGCGTGAAGCTGACCAATCATCTCAAACTGGTGCCGAGGTCAAGAAAACGTGGGTCTATATATCCACTATCCCCATACGCCTTCACGTTGTAGGGTTTAATTAGTTAAGTACAGGGACAACTTTACTTTTTACTTTTATGCTGACGTAAGACATCACAAAACTGGAAATATTTTCTCTGCACAAACACAAGCACTGTTTAACGGAAACCTGTTCAACACAGAAAGATTATTCAGGAAGATGTTACAGCTAGCAATGAATGCGTACTAGAAATTCAATTGTCAGTTCACTCAGAATTGGAAGGAGATATAAAGAGTTCGAGGTATTTTCTAACCGAAGAGTTTAAAAATGTATCCATCGATTTGTGCACATGTAATAAGAAGTTACTTATATCTGGAAATGCAATATTCCCTCGTAAGTTGTTCAAAACAAGTCCAAAAAATTAAACTGGAGCTTAAAAACTACTTTAGTTCCTGCTTTGAGAGGCACACAAGGCACAGAAAAGGAAAATGTAAAGAGAGAAACATTAGTATTGTATTTCATCATCCTGTTGCACTGTGGCATCATTTTTAGATCGTAAGTATACCGTCTATAATGCAACAATAACCTTACATAAATTACAATAAAAGTGCTTGTTAAATACTTTAAAATGTAACTAACGTTATACATTCACATTATACATTTTAAAGTATTTAACAAGCACTTTTAGTTAGACTTGAAAGGATTCTGACGATGGTGTATACTGTACTTCTTTTGGCTTATTTTGGACTTCACCCATCGTCTGGTATGTAAAAGACAAAAAACCACGACGTTTCAGAGACTGGATCTGTCTCCGTCTTCAGGTGAATAGGGAAGGATAAACCTACTCAGTTGGGCCCCTTAGAAAGAGCTAGTCTCAATCACTGGACCAGTGAAACGTCGTGGTTTTTTGTCTTTTACATACCAGACGATGGGTGAAGTCCAAAATAAGCCAAAAGAAGTAAAGCACTTTTAGTGTGTTAAATATATTTTCAGTCTTTTATATAACGTCATTGCTGCATTATAGGCGGTATGCTTATGACGTAAAAAAGAACATTAGACCTATAATGTTATGTCAGATTTATTGTTCTTAAGGCGGCGATTATGAAAGGTTTTTAACTTCTAGGATGCGATGCATGTAGTGCGCTAGAAGTTGACCCACGTTTCAGGAAGAAAGTCAGTAAATTTCTACTACATTACATGGTGTCATGTCTCTTACAGTCTGAATATATAACATATTATGAGTTACATAACGACGCTGTCAGTATGAACCTGTCACACCAAAAACATGCTACTTCGATGAGATTTCGAAGCTATCACAAAGTCGATAGAAAGTCCGTCCAGTGTAACAACACACAGCACACTGGAAACATCTAACCATAAGCCATACAACCTCAAGCTGACACCTCCCATCTTCGGGATGAATCAACAAGGAGGAGCTTAACATTTTACATCAAATGTTTTAAATTTTTAAATATTTTAACATTGACGTTTTTAACTTGAGGGAAGTTTCGGATGGAATGTGAGAATTGATAGTGCATTCAACAATCCTAGCAAGTGTTGTGCTTTTACACGTCGACATATTGTAGCAGCGTCCACGCAGCAAACATAACTGTGTACATCTTAAACAACGACAGTGTTTTCATGATTATACTATGTGCCTCTGATGATGGTTGTATTAAACCGAAACATGTAAGGCAGAAGTGATAAAGCAGTGACCTACAAATTGTTACACTGGACGGACTTTCTATCGACTTTGTGATTGATAGTGTAACGGACCAAAAATGAAACAATTCAAAATTTCGAAGCTATGTTTCTTAGAACTTGCCGCCTTTTGTTTCATACAGAACCTCACCAAAGATATTGGCAAGCCTATAAGAAACAAAAGGTGGCGACTTCAGGAACGCAAGGTCAAAGTCACGAAAAAGAACTACCTTTTTTGGTTGGAAGTCGGCTTCGGCCTACACACTTCAAGTGAACTGTTTAGTGGTGCATGGGCTCTGCTTTCCAAATAAGAGTTTCAATTCCACTTTCCAATGTAAACGCAAGTGTTCTCGGTGAACCGTTTAATGAATGATCCTTGTTCTTTGTGTGTTGCGGACTAGGAACTAATTCAACCTAAGTTAATCAGTAACATGTGACTATAAAACTACGCCCCTATGCTTTAAAAGGTTGTTGTGCTTTATACTGTCAGGTATAGGGGTGACTTATAAGACGGGGTTTGGATTGGATAATTGGATTTATTGCACCTTACACAGTGCGTTCAGGTTCTGTTAGGGCTGTGTTCATTAAAAATAGAAGACTTAAATCATTTTCAAAATTTCACTCCTTTTATTCAAAATAGTCTCCTTCTGAAACAATACATAGCTGGAATCGATTGAAAAGTTTTCGAAAACAGTCACTGTACTCCTTTTGTGGAATCGCATTTAAAACTGCGGTAGATTCCCTTTGGATGTCCTGGATGGTGCCGTGACGGTCTCCTTTCATTGAAAACTTAACTTTTCGGAACAACCAGAAATCTGCTGGAGCCAAATTTGGCAAATACGGAGGATGATCAAGGACTGCGATCCCTTTTCTGGCCAAAAAATCGCGTACGATCTTCGATTTGTGGAGTGGGGCATTGTCGTGAAGGAGCGACCAGGAAACTTGATCTCGATATTCAGGTCGAATTGGAAGAATTCTCGTCCGCAAACGATTGAGGACTCCGAGACAATAACCAGAATTCACTGTCTGACCTTCTGGCAGAAATTCCTGGTGAATGATTCCTTTGGAACCGAAGGGAACGGTCAGCAGTGTCTTTTTTTTATTGCTAGTGGGGTGGGACTAAGTCCCTTGTACTGCGGCCACTTCTGGCATATTGTATCAGCCCCAGATGATAGGTGAGGGTGATTGTGGAGCAAGTGGTGGAATGAAGATTGGCAGGGGAAACCGAAGTACTCGGAGAAAACATGCCCCAGCGCCACTTTGTCCACCACAAATCCCACTTGACCAGACCCGGGATCGAACCCGGGCCGCCGCGGTGGGAAGCCAGCGACTAACCGCTTGAGCTATGGCGCGGCCTAGCGGTGTCTTTACTAGACTCTTTTGCATGCGCACTTTCTTTGGTTTCGGCTTCTTTGGGCTCAACCACGTTGCACTCTGCCGCTTTGTGAGAGGCTCGTATTGAAAACACCATGTCTGTCACCAGTAACAATTGATTTTGTAAATTTTGTATCACTTTCTGCCGACCGTAACAAGTCTTTGCAGTGTTCCACTTTTGCATGTTTTTCATCGCCTGACAGCGCGTTCAGTACAAACGGCGCACAGACCTTCCGTTTGCTCAATTCCTCGGTCAAAATTTGATGAACAGTACTTTTTGGTATTCCCAAAAGTTCCTCGATGAGTCTTCTAGAAACACATCTGTCTGATGCAAGGATTTCACTCACTTTTTTCATATTTTCTTCAGTGCGACTTGTTCTCGGCTTCGATGCACGTGGAGCGTCTTTAATGTCTTCCCTGACGTCACGAAATACAGCATACCACCGAAAAATATTCGAGTGACTCAAACAATCACTACCGTACACACTTTTCATCATTTCGTACGCTTCTCCGGCTGTTTTGCCTAACTTCAAACAAAATTTGGTGTTGGTTCTCTGTTCAACCGTCATTTTCTGATGAGCGTCAGAACAGTACTGTTACACTGAAGGACAGAACACATGATGCAGCGATGCTTGCCCTTTCAAATTATAGACAGCCACAGCTGAAACTTCAAGAATCTTAACGCCACAACTCGCCAACGGATGGCATTGCAGGGAAAAAAAAAAAAAAAAAAAAGTGTCCTAACGGATCCTGGACACACGGTGTTATACATTCACACAGTTCGCGACTACAACCAATTACAGCGCTATCGCTATTCTGCACATTTTCCAGTACACCGCTGCACACGCACTGAGGTTCTCAGTCTTCACTAGTCGTATCCCGGCAACAGATTTATCACAGCCTCACTGTAACTTCAAATCATACATGAAGTCTTCTTGGTAGAGTCTAATTGCTTTCTTGTCATTTTATTTTCAATCACCTTCGACTGCCATCTTCAGAACTCGAACCCAATTCTCGACTATGGTTCTATACTTCTGCTACTTTGTCTCTACTACTCCTGTCCTGCTGAACACTTCTTATGATCACTTTGCATGGACCGCATGGAAAACATCGCCTTCTATTGTGAAGAATGCTTGTTTACTGGTCGGTTACCTAGCAATGGATGTCCTAATGTTGCGGGAATGTGTTTACCGACCCGTTGCCTGACAATGGGTATACACGTCACAATATACTTGTGAACAGCCACATAAAATAACACAATAACTTGTCTGCAAATAAATTCTGATCCTTCTTCATGATACAGTAAGTTCGTGGGACTGTTTCGCCTAGGATTTAGTTTCAATGTAAATCTCTTGGGCAATTCTCACATATATGGAATTCATATCACACATATTTACCCTCCGTTCTGAGCCCGAAATTTAATTTCAGCGTTCGAAAAAGAGAAAAAAGAAAGAAAGAAAAAACGAATTAACTATTCATTCATTTCCATTTCAAGCATCGATATCAACCTGCTTCTTATCCTGCGAATCAACAAGCTAGACGCTATTCACAGACTGGAATTAAAACACGAAATAAAGCAGACATGATGCTTCATCAGCTATCTGACGGTGAATCGTATCTATAATCCCCCTACAAATAGGTTCTGCACGATAACTTTACACAGGAGAAAAGCTGTGAGCTACAGAATATGTCAAGACCCAAATCACATGGATTTACATTAAGTACACTAAATAAAATAATCATAGCGTCTCTTCCAAGTATGCATGCAGTCTGATTGGCAGGTTATATAACAATACCATATCAGCTACAAGCTTCGTTAGTCCTCTGAGGGTGTACAGATGAACCAATCCACATCCCTAAACACTTTTTGTCCTAATTATCATACTCCCAATTATGTCATGGTCTCCCACGTGTATACGTACATCTCTCGTTTCTCCCACACGTGCTCGTCCATCTCATCCTCTTTCAGATGACCATCATGAAAACATTTTGTGAAAAGTGAAAATTATGAAGCTCCTCATTACGCAATCTTATTCAGTTTTCTGTCACCTCCACCCTCTTAGAAGCAAATATTCTCCTCAGTATCGGCATTGTAAAACACCGGAATTCGTTTATTACAGATGCAAACCTACGTCTGACAGAACTAATCAAAAGTGCGGATACAGTCCAGACTACTGACAGCGTTGATAAATAACTCATAAATAAATAAACAAACGTGTTGCAAGAGCCACAAATTTTATGGACAACAAAGAGTTCTAACAGTAGAAATATCAAACTGCATAGGGGCACTGTCTCGTATGTCGTTAAATATACTGTGACATGACGGCTGAAAGCTGGAATTGTGGAGCCAAGCAGACGTCCATTGCTGAGCAACAGCTTGCAAATCACGTTCCTGTTACAACGAACAGCAAAGAATGAGTCGTTGCCAGGTAGCAAATTGCTAAACATAAGATTCCCGTGAAAACCAACAGAATAACAGAGGACAATTAACTGCTCGACTTGGTGACATAGTCGGACCGCGTGGCAGTTATTGGTGCATTCGGAGCGGTGAGAGGTCGCGCCGAGATTCTCGTTAGACACGTAGTTAAGAAGTAAATCAACAGCAGCATAGCTGAAAACAGCACAGCAGCCATGAGCAAAGCCTGGACGATATAAAGAACCTCCACATCAAGATAGCCAGGTGGCACAGTATCTGCCCCATATAAGAGGGACGATGGGAGGACGAACACGAGCCTGCATGGTTTACGAATTTTAATTATTGACAATCCAAAAAAAATTTTAATTAGCATCAAGAAATGTTATACAATTTTATAAAAAACTTTACATTCCCAGGAAACTGCTTTGTTTGTGAAATGTTCAATTTTGTGTACTATGTATTGTAGGATATAAGTGTACGTACTTTACGTCTAAACAACTTATGTGATGGTGGTTTCCTATTTGTAGTGATGTTTGCCCTCTGAAGATGGTCCACAGAGACCGAAACATGTAAGGGTGTTAAGTTTTCATGTAGTAAAAAACTTACAGGTCACATTGGACGGAGTGATTTATATTTGTAAGTAAATGAATGTGTGAAGTTACAATTGACAGCACTTATATAAAAGTACCAATAAATCAAGTCTTCAAATCCAGAACCCATTATTATTAGTCACACTAATCCCTCATATGTGACAATATATTAAACTGAAAGTTACGACAGTAACACCTAAATCGATTATAATCTCAATCCTATATGTCGTTCGGGAGATGAAAGTGCGGACGGGCAGATAAGTATGGCCTCTCTATTATGCTTTAACTTTATGTACGTTAAAGAACGCATAAATTTATAACGTATCCGCAGAAGCCAATGAATACCTAATCGTAAAATTATGTATGGACAGAATGAACAGATCAGGGAATGACTAGCTTACCAATTCTGGTGCGCTCGCTCTATTGCTACATTTGTATTTTCAATTAAGTAACGACAATCTTTAACGTTCTTTTATACAAGTAAACAGAGCAGAACAGGAGAGGGCCAACGTCCAGTAGAAAATTTGTTCATAATCAGCATAACAACCTGCGGAATAAATATTTAGTTCGTCTCATGTATCTCGATTTCTAATTTTGAATAATCTAGCACATCCCTTGATTCTGTTTCAGTTATTTGAATTTTGAGTTTTTTCTAGCCCAAATCCCAATATTTCACACAATTTCCACTCTGTCGCTTTCCTTAACGCCCGTTTTAATGTTCTGTTTATCGTCTTGCATATACCCTGACAATGACGTATGTTTCTGTCTACGCCCTAATCTAACATTCATCACAAAGTTTCTCGACGTCTGTATCCATGTCCCCACTCCCTCCGTGTGACCCTGCGCAGTCTTAACTGGAAGGAAAACAAGACAGACAATGGGACTCTCACAGACGTACCACTCTGCCCCGTTTACCGTGTCTTCTGCAAGCAACTGCTAAGTTATCCATGAAGACGTATCTGCAGTGGATGTATTCTCGACCTCGGAACTAGTTCGAGGTGAGTGGTCAGCTTCACGTTCCGGGGGAAAGAGACTCCGGTACCCACTGGATAGGAGGCTGGATGGGTCCTCTCCGGTCTGGACGACGTGGAGTGGAGAAAAATCTTGCCCCTACTCGGCCGTCCAGCCCGTAGCCTATCGCTGTACGGACTGCGCTATCCAGGCTGTCCCGCAAGCAACTAGTGCTATAAAATACCCACATTCACGTAACAAGTGGTCACCAATCAATGTCCTCTCGAACACAATCCTCGTAACATGTGGAGATATTATTGCGTTTTATAATGATATGCTCTAAGCGACAGCCGCGTCCTTACAGCGTTAAGATTCAGACGTTTCGGAGAGTACTGCACCCAATCATAACGGACAGATATGGAGGTACAGATATATGTCCACATTTTACAATAATTCTACATGCATCCCTGATTGTGGAAATAATATCAATAATCCAGAGAAGCCAATCAAAAATACTTCGAATTATAACAAATGCACCCTGGTATGTAAACAACCAAACGTTACATACAGACCTAAATATACCATACATCAAGGACGTCATCAGAGAAAAAAGTACCTCACACCACACCATACTAGCAAATCACCCAAACGACATCCTACAGCCACTCGTTGAACCGCAGCACAATCGAAGACTCCGAAGACACTGGCCAGCTGACATAAAAGAAAACTAATGAGGAACCTCCCACTGGGGAAGGGACTCACCACGTCATTAAAGAGCGTCACAGCTCTTGCGCCAGCAAACTAGCTTATAGAATTGTAGATTCTGATTGCTTAATAAACAAATAAGAAAAAAAATTAACTGATACAATTTAATTCCAGGTCAACAGGACGGGTTCATGTGTACATACAGAACCTCGTCTTAATGTCGTTATGGCGTCACAGCCCATGAAGAACGAATGAGGTGTACAATAATGGGAAAGTCAGTACGTGGGGTGTCAGACGCTTGAGGCTGTAAGGGACACCTACCCAATTTGTAGAAAGAGTGAAGACACCTACGGATAATTGTTAAAACTGCCTAATTCTGTGAAATTTAGAGTGTCATATCATGAAATCTGGCATGTCACAAAATTTGGTAGATTCACCTTACATCGGTGTTTCTCAACTGCGGAGCCGCGGCCCGGTAACGGACCCTCTTCTTATAGAAGAAAGAAATTACCGGGCCGCGGTCTGACAACGGTTGAGAACCACTGCTCTACATTAATGTGAACCAAAACTAATTATAGCAACACACTGCAGAACTGTAAGCATATTCACTTGTTCCAATGGCTCATGAACTTATGTGGTAGAAACTGCCGCGTCATCATCACAAAGAGGTAATAACAAGGTATGTATTAAGTAAGCAGAAAACAACAATTACAGTAACTGGGGATACCTCAGGCTCTTTATTTTATAATTATCTTTTTCAGTGCTGAGACAACATACTCCGTGTATTAACCGCAGACACTGTGGTTCAGAAACATACACGAAACGACCGGAAACTTCTGACAGAGTTACGGGCTCTTTCAACAGATTCCACGCCCTCCGTACAAGTGTATCGACCTGGAACGATAGCATGCTGAAGAATGTAAGAGCTAGCACCAACTTGCATCATACAGGGACTTCATGATGCAACCCATACTTGCCATAATGTAAGCGAGAACCTGCAGTAGAGGTAACACTTCAGACTTGTTGCCACAAGGTGCTAGGTTCCAATCTTGGCCGGGTTACCACGTAGTAAAGACAAGCAGCGGCACGCACACAGGAAGACTACACTGAATAACACCTGTACAGTGTGGAAACAAGAACTAGCCGCTCCAGCACTTTAGACATAGGGCGAGTAACCCTAACAATTTTAAATTTTAAATTTAAAATTTAGAGAAATTTTAAAGGATTTAAAATCATAACTAAAGATTTTATAGTGCTACTACAGGAAAATCAAATTTGACGTGTGCAATATAATCTACATACCAGACACATATCAACGAGGTAGATGTTGATAATACGAAGAAAATAACAATGTGTTTTTAAATGTTAAATTTTAGACTGGGTTCAGTGTAGCAGCAACGTTAAGAGTATACACCTGATGATGGCCGATAGAGGCCGAAACATGTAATGTGGAAGAGAACACGACCAAAGACATATAATATATATTGTTTGCACTTGGGACGGAGTTTGTATCATTTTTCGTGTAGAGTGCAACAGGATGCTTAAGTATAATATTACCAGGTATCTTAATTCAGGTGTTTCGTGGTTTTCATTGCTTCCGCGTAATACTGGGGCAGTATCTTTATACACACCGTGATCAGTTTCCTTAAAATATTTACTCATGATCACTGTTCATTTCTTCAACGCTTTGAAGCCTCTGTACATGAAAGAGTGGCGTTAAATCACACACACTTGAGTCATTTATTTTTAATTGACCTAATGAAGATTTTAATGGCTTAGGTTATACAGAGTCGGCCGACTAACAGTAATTAGCATGATGTGGAACAGATGACGGCCGGAAATTGGAAAGGAAAAATTCTAAAATATAACAGCCGCTACCCCGGCTTAGATACTAACCCAGCACCTCAAAAATACGAAGGAGAGTCAACCACTGAACCACAACGCTGGGTGAAATTTTCATCTGTAGTGCACTCATTAACTTCTAACAAAAACATATAATTGGGAAGACAACTGAAGCGAGGAAAGAAGCATGGATTCTCCCCTTTACTCTATAAAGCAGAGGTCCTAAATGTATGTTCTATCATATAAGCCTACTGATAATTTCATTTGCCAGCATGGTTGTAAATTAAATGCCCGTCTCTTCATCCCTCTATCGGTGCTATCATGTTGATGGTGGTAGAAGTATACACAGGAGGGAGTAATGCTGATATTGAGGTCCCTGCGTTTGAGAGTTCAGCAAAATCTTCCACTCTCCCGCCAACTCTCTTTAGGGTGTGGGTCGGTTAGTCGAACTTAGAACCCAACCTTGAAGCTGCCGATTCTAGATAAGGCCATAACTCTATTAACTGAGCGAAGCGACTTACTCATTAGTGCCACAACGGGTCTTAAACTATATCTTAAAAAAAAATGCGTTAAGAACAATTCACACATGCGCCGACTAACTGCATTCATACCTGTACACATATCCATATTGAACAGAAGCTTATGAAGATGGAATGCAAATGGTAAGGGTAAATGTATCAGTTTCAGGACATAACTTATTTCGTGGTATGGACTGTAAATTCGCTATGAAATTAGGTACCTTTGATTTCACAGTTCTGTATAGATGGCTTCATTACTGCGAATTTAGCTGGTGTACAACAGAAATAGGTAGTAATATCCTACCTAAATGATGGTTATAAAAACAGTAAAGTATTTCACGCTTCTAAACTTATACTTCCATGGTACAGTCTTCCTTGAGCAGTTCTCCCACTGGTACAGAAGTTGAAGGTCCATACCAATTGCAATAAAAACTCAATACTGAACTGCATCCTAATATGTTTCAATGCTATTCCTATTATCAATGCCTATTTCTCTAATGACTATTTAATGTAGGGTAGTTGGTTGAGGCACTATGCTACAAGCCGGAAGGTCGCGGGTTCACGTCCCGATGAGGTCATTGGATTTTTTTTTCAATTGACCTAATCCTTCCAGCCGCACTATGACCCTGGGGTCGATTCAGCCTCTAACAGAAATGAGTGCCAGGAATTAATTAAATCATTTTCCTGGGGACTAAAACGCGGCCGGCGCGTACTTACCGCCATCTTTGAGCCGACTGACTAGATAATGTGGGACCCTCAACGTCTCACAACCCTATGGGTCTTCACAGCCTGTTACAGGGATAGTTTTACTTTTTCAAGAGGCTATCCAAACAAATTGTTGTATGCAGTCTTAATTTGCCCTTGCGTGCTACATGTCCTGTCAATCTTATGTATCTTGCTTTATTCATTCTCCTGTTATCAATATTATAAGTATCAGGATTATGAATGAATGCAAAATGACAGGGCTGTAATAATCCGGCCCTTGCACTGCGACCTTCAATGATTATTGTAAATGGAATCAGGAGTAACTTTACTTTATAGTGGGGGCCATCTTCACGGACCTTTATAAAATCTAACTCTGTCTTGTCTTAAAAGTGCAATGAAACAAGTAAACCCTGGTTGCTTCTATTAACGCTTAAACACACTACCGAATTCGGGTGGTATTTCTGGGTTGCGAAATGACAAGAGCGCATATACTGCAGCGTGAAAAGGATGCCTTTTTTTTTAATTCGCTTAAGTGGGGGGGTGGGGGGGGCGGAGTCCAATTGGGTCCACTCGGCGCGGCGGCCACTGATTGGCCTACTGTAGCCTGCCGCGGGTGATTATGATGATGGAGAATTTGGTGGAATGAAGTATGGCAGGGGAAACCGAAGTACTCGGAAAAAACCCGCCCCAGCGCTACTTTGTCCACCACAAATCCCACTTGACCAGACCCGGGATCGAACCCGGGCAGCCGCGGTGGGAAGCCAGCGACTAACCGCTTGAGCTATGGCGCGGCCCTCCATCACTGTTAGTTTCCTTGAACGAAAACGACGAAAAATACATTTTCAGCTGAAAGACCATATTCTCTGAAACAGTACTAATAATACATTATGCTGGACGCTGCCGATTGTTTGAGGTATATTTGATATCGTCGTTCCAGTGGTCAAGACACAAACTACTACATATTTCGTTCATAACTTTACCATTAGACTGACGATATACAAGATATTTCATGATTTCGCTTCATGTGAGTGACTGTCATTACACTGACAATTTTATATTACTTTTTTCTTTCACTTTAGAATGTACCACCCGTTGAATACTCAAGGGGAAGCCCCATCATTTGTATAAGCTCTCGTACTATCAACTTTCGCTAGATTTCCCATATTCCCTTCAGCCCTACATTCTACCAAACAACACGACAAGGCCAATGTTTAATACCATCTCCCATGAATGATAAGCATAAATTAACAATCGTAAATTGTCTCCTTTACATAGTATATTACATTTCACATATCCACATCAAACTATTATCAATGTTCACAGAANATATATAACCGCCTCTGTGGTCTAGTGGTCAGAGTTCCTGGCTACATATCCAGAGGTCCTGGGTTCGATTCCCAGCGCTACCAGATTTTCTGAGTGGTGGGTCTGGAGCGGAGCCCACTCAGCCTCGTGAGGATAACCGAGGAGCTATTTCAAGGAAATAGCAGCTCCGGTCTATAAAACCGAAATTAACGGTCGTGGGGATCCGTTTCGCTGATCACATGACACCCTCTATCCGCAAAAGTTGGCACTAACTTCACTAAGCGGCGGTCGGTTGGTCGGTATAGTTCGCTTGCGGACTACAGGCCACGGAGTTTTTTTATATATTATCGCTGATGTCTGGGACATAACAAATAATTTATCATATTTTTAAAACAAATTAACTACAGACAGTCAAGGAAGTTTAGGATACGATGACTGAACTTCCGCAATTGTATGTCGGTAGCACCGATACACCGACACAACTGAAAATCCGCTTTTCTTCCGGGTTAATTATGACATGTGCCAAGTTAGTCAGACTGAGGCCGAGAGTCAGCGAACTGACGGAGATGACATAGTTTGTTGACAACATTCAGATTGTGGTCTTCTGGGTTATGTCCCAGCGCAGTACTGTGGATGGATACCGACGTTTCGGAGAACACGCTGTCTCCATTCCCACAACCGAAATGTGTAGAGGTTTGCTGAAAGTGGCTTCAACCCCGAGGAGAGGCGGCATGTTCTTCCGAAACGTCGGTATCCGCCTATAAGACTACATTTGTCACAACCCAGAAAAGTGAGATCTGAAAATCTGCATTACTCTACACCAGCATCCTCCGACTTTGCCACTTTGTGGCACATCACATCACATCATAACGTAGCATATTTGCCCAAGGCAAGAACTGCGAAGCCAGGAGACACAGCCGTTGCTGAGTAACGGCTTCGCAAATAAGAATGTTTCTACAGCAATAACTGGGTACAATAATGGGAAGCAGCCTTTTCTACACGGTCCCTGCCGAGATATCATAAGCAGGATTGTTAGTGAGGAGTGAGTTCAGTCAGTTCAGTTGAGTAGAATTAGAGAGCGAAGCCATTTCTCTAGAGACCCTAAGAAAGGTTCCGAACAATTCCGTTCTTCGTTACCGTAAACCACTCTGTGTGTGTGTAGGCTTATGTGTGCGTGGTCATAAACTATGCCCATATTGAAGAATTATATCTTCTGGGTTATAACGCTGTGCAGTCCGGTGAAAGTCAACCGACGTTTCAGAGGAGTATATCGCCTCCATTTTCAGAGTTCAGGAGTAAGCCAAGAAAGAAATCGGCATGGAAAAGGCAGCAAACAGAGCTCCAGTGATACGCTTGTCCGAAACAACGTCTGACATTCACCTGACTACAGATGGGAAATCCCTGAAGACAGAAATCTTCGAAACCTTCGCTGGGAGAACCTCGAACCCTACACGTGCCCTTAATATTCCTCAGGCTCGGTTTTGCTCTTCATTTGCACTTTGTTTGCAACATACATAGCATCTCGCAGAGACGAAATTAACAAGCCATACACCAACAACGTTTCACAAAAGAATAACAGATATCCGATAAATACTGTCATGTGTAGGCCGTTTCTGGGAAACGAATTGGCAAACACGTTTCCGCGGAGATGCAATTCTTGGACACAAACCATCGCTGGGTGTTAAACGTTCCCTAGGATATTTTTATAATATTATTATGCTTCTTTACAATCTACATCATTATAGAGTATTAAGGAAATGTGTTGTAGGTGGTTAGCTTGCAAGGGAAACATCCAGGGACGTATTCCTAGGATATGAAAATGAAACCAGATAGTTGTTGCGTAACCAACACCAAGCAAAAAACATCTCCTGGGATACGCGATACTATACAAGCGGCCGTTCAGCTGATAATTCGTCATTTGTAATTGAGAAGTGAGTGATTCTTAAATCAGAACCAAGTCAGTCGTAGTCCAATCAGAATGGAGCAAGTTAGACAGTCACTGAATGTGAGATGTTGTAATTGACTGTGATTAATAAAGATTGTAAAAGAAGGCGTCAATAAATCCAATCATCAAATCCAGAACCCGTTATTATTAGTCACGACCATAAACACGTGGCAACACATAGCAAGATTAAGAGTTCCCAGGACTCACATGAACGGCCTACATCAAAGCGCAGAAACAACAGCACACACGGATGAGATCGCAAATATCTCACTGCCATTATCGCAGTTTGTGTATTAGTGACAAACGTGCAGACACGTATTTTAATTCAAATGTAGACACACCCTTAGATACAGACTGTTCTAAACGTTTATGACAATGCTTCCAGGGTTACACGTGCTGTAATCAGATCGTAACTACAGGCTAATGGGACTGGAAATGCAGTTTCCATGGCAACCTTTAGTGCAGATTAATCATATCGACGTTATAAGAATCATTCGAATCACATAATTTGTTTAGAGCTAGACGCGGGAGAAAAAGGAACTATTAACAGTGGTAAGCCTGGATAATGTATTTCAAGTCAGTGCACCAAGCCCCCAAATATGGATCAGTTTGGAGTTGCAAGAGAACGTCTCGGTACAATGGAAGAAAACAGTGAAGTGACGGGAGATTATGGGCATCCGGGAACTAAGTATTGCGCAGAAACTGTTCTCGCATAAATAAGATGAAACGGGAACTCCAGTTTCATCATAAAACAGTCAATGACCATCATCAGGCGTGCAGTAAAACACTGTCACATTAGTGTCATGCAATAAGATAAGAGAGATTTCTTTATTTAGTTCTTACTGTAAACTCGTGGGCAATACTGTTTTAGTTATGGTAAGATATTTACAATTATATCGTTAATGTATTTCGTAATCGCAGTTTCCGAGCCTCTCTCGGGATCACTGAACTGCGTTTTCAGAAAGCCTCTTACAACATACATAGGATTTAACACCATTTAATGTAACAGTATAGTGTTCAAATTTAGTGCATATTATCATTTCAATTATACTGAAAGTTACTACGGACACTTCTAGTTTTAGAATGGGGTGAGGGATCGTCGTAAAATGTCATGTCAGCATATCCATCTGCCTTTAAACGAGTTGATATTCAGGGCTTCCAGTTTCATTAACACAGCTTCGTTACCTAACTGCAGCAACATTTCAAGTACGGTTCGTTCCTTTAGCAAACAGAAGCATATTAATGGACCCATAAACAAAGATGAAGATATGAAGGAAATAAATAAATAAATAAAATGCAGAATGATATAGGCATAGGCCGTAATTTCAGACCTTGCCTGACTATTGTTTTGAGGGAGTAGTGAGCAGCATAGTGAGCAGTAGCGAGACAGTGGTTGCAGTTGCATTGTGGGAGGAAGGGGCGGTAACACTCCTAAGCTTCATTCTACGAATGCAGCAACCCTAGGGTTTCTGTCGAAATAATGGAGTAAGAAAAGTAAATGTTTGTATTCACCCACATCACGTCATCGGTATCTCCGTCCTTACTGGCTGTATTGTCTGAAAACGTGTTACATTACGGGGCATTTCTCTATTCTTACGATGATTAAATCAAAACGGAGGTAATGGAGACTTGAATGAGGGAATGAGGAAAACTTCCAAGAATTCTGGCGGAGAACGTCTTAGAAAGCGGCACGACACTTCATGAACTATACAAGAAGTGGAATCACTCACACATTTTTTTAGTTTATTTAATGACATTTCAGCTCCAAAAGTTACAGAGTATGGGATGAGAAGCGAAACTCGTAACCACAAATGGTGAGCAAGGAGTAACTGAGTGGAAATCGCGGTAGCCCGATGTTACCTCGCCATTCGTCTCCAGAAACCAAGAAACGGCAGAGAGGATGATCAGTTCTAGGCGGAAAGTGAACCAGGCACGTCTCAGAAAGGGAAAGGTAAAGTTTCTCCTGCGATTAATTAAGCACCATGTCATGAAGCCGTATAGGGAGTCGAAGCACAGCTCCACGCTATGTGGAGGTGAGTAGTCAGGCTCTGCCTCGTTACCCTGGTACCCATTCGGCATGAGGCTGGGTGAACTCCAGGGCCGTTCTGGATGCTGTTGGGAGGAGTGCTGAAATGGATGCGAGGACCTTCTGGAACTTTGTTCGGTTGGATTGAACTCGCTTCAGAATGGATTCTACGGGTCTCTGTGCCGCCTGTGAAGATCCCTCGGGCTGTACTCATAATGCACTATAACATGAAATTCGTAAAACCCATATTATTAATCCGTGTCTTAAAATAACTTCTGAATCTTAACTTAATCAATATGTACTTCGCCAATCGCTGCGTCAGCTATGAAGCTCCCCATAGATAAGGAAAAGGTAAAGCTATCCCCATAACAGGTCGTGAGGACCCATGGGGTTGTGAGACGTCGAGGTTCCCACATTTTCTCTAGACAATCGGCTCACAGATGGCGGTAAGGTTGTCAGCCTCACGCGTCAGCCGTCCTTTACCTCCCCCTCGCAGGAGGATTCCTGACACTCATTTCTGTTAGAGGCTGAGTCAACCTCAGGGCAACAGCGCGGCTGGAAGGATTAGGTAAACTAAAATCATCCACCTCATCGGGACTCGAACCCGCGACCTTCCGGCTTGTAGCATAGCGCCTCAACCAACTGTGCTACCGCATTCCCCCTTATGAAGCCCCCCTCCCCCACTCCGAACTTAAACATAGACAATGTGATAAAGTGCTGCCCGGTCAGGGCTACTGCACATCTCAGGGGGCGGTGAGAGAGAGGTATGGAGCAATGGTGGAATGATGCTGGCAAGGGACAAACCGACAAAAACCAAAGAGAAGATTTCTCGAGTGCCACTTCCTCGACCGTAAGTTCCATAGTAGAATATCAGGCATTGAACCCAAGGCTCCACAGTGAGAAACCAGCGTCTAGCAGCCTGAGCTATGTCACGACGACCGCCTGCTTCTCTTACAGGGAAGTATAAGTAATGTGTTTATACTTAGCAATAGGTCAACATGTAGCAACACTGCTGTACCCCACAGCGGAGTGCTGGACGCATGCGCTTGTGCCCGTAGCCATGTGCAAGTCAACAAATGATTTCACCCCAAATTCTGCACTTTGGTTTCGTATGATTCTCAGAATGATTACTTCCATAAGCGGCATTCATCGACTGACCTTTGTAATGCGGATGTTTTCTTTTCTGTGAGGAACAAACTGGATGTTTCAATTTTACTTAAATATCACCATCATCTTCAAAGGGCTAAAAATATATAATATGTGATTAAAAAACAAGCCCAACTGGAAACATGCCACATTTGATATCACGACTACATTCTTCCATAAAAGTAAACGTAAAAGTAAAGCTATCCCTGTACCAGGCCGTGAAGGCCCATAGGGCTGTGAGACGTCGAGGGTCCCGCATTATCTAGACAATCGGCACAAAGATGGCGGTAAGGTTGCCAGCCTTACGCGCCGGCCGCGCTTTACTCCCCAGGAAAATTATTTAATTAATTCCTGGTATTCATTTCTGTTAGAGGCTGAGTACACCCCAGGGCCTAGTGCGGCTGGAAGGATTAAGTCAACTGAAAAAAATCAATGACCTCATCGGGACTTGAATCCGCGACCTTCCGGCTTGTAGCATAGCCCCTCAATCACCTGTCTCTTCAACAGTGGACAGTTGAGAAAGCTCGTTATATAAACAGGAGAGAAGAAACGTTTCGCATATGCAAACAAAATTATTTTATGAGCAAATAATGAACATGGGAAATACCAATTAATTGCGAAAGAAAGGCCACTTAGCTAGGAAGCGCGTGCGACATGAAACTGGTAAAAACAGCCTGTGACTAGGAACTATACTGACAGTCATGTTATTTAACGACGCTGTGTTAAATGCAGAGATTATCTGACGCTTAGTAAGATGATAATGCACGCTAAAGAATAAAGGAACGGCGATAAAGACGTGACTGTACAGAGTTCTATCTTAATAGACGAGTGAAGAGGCAAAGGAAATCACGAAAAATCTTCAATAACAAGAGTCCATCTTGAAAAATGAAGTCACTGAACCATCAGGAAATTCCCTGCCTTTTATGGTACCCGTTTGTTCATTACCATGTTCGGGCTGAGATCCACTCGATCACATCTTGAGTCAAATTAATCCACTCAATATATTAACACCACATTTCTTTAAGACCCACCTTAATATTATACCCCCTATACAGTACGAGGTCTTCCTCGTGGTCTCTTTCATTTAGGTTTTCCGACCAATATGTTGTATGCCCTGCGATATAATAGTCGCTGTCACCAATTAAAAAAGTTATTCTACTGCACATTATGTATTATAAAAGGACTTCTCGGAATATGACATCATAGGGTACAGCATAACGTCAAACATAATGCACGTGGTCAGAGCCGTTTTCCTCGTTCTGTGGGAATAGTTTCACAGACAATGTCTGCCTCTATTTACCTACGTCAGGAACCACCCATCCTCCCAAGTGGAAAAATATAAATACTGGAGTGAACTATAGTTAGAGTAATGAGAGTTCGCATCCGTTACTAGTACTGGTGTTGATTCACTGTAAAGGACACTACATTGTCCACCAGGGTAGCCAACTGCAGAGACATAGCACTGTTTAAATCTGCATTGCGACTGGCTACGGGCTGGACGGCCAGGGGATTGGAGTTCGAGTCCTGGTAGGGGCAAGTGTTTTTCTTCTCCAAGTTGTCCAGACCAGTTCTCGGGTCCACCCAGCCTATCCAATGGGTACCAATGGCTCTTTCTGCAGCACCTCAAACTACTGCAGAGGTGAAGAATACGTGGATCTATACATCCACTTTCCCACACGCATTCATGGCATAATGCTTAATTAGTTAAGTGCAGGGACAACTTTACCTTTGCACTGCTTAAATAACTAATCGTAGTAGGAAAATCTGAATATTTAGCATAGACCACACAAAAGTAAGAGTCTGCACACGACTGTGAGCCCGTACCGCCATACACCTCACATCCTCTCAATCCAATTACGTTAGGATCGATCCTAATTGTATCCTCCGGTTTACTTCTCGGCCTTTTAAGAAATTTCTTCTGCCAGAATCCAGACACCATTCCTTAGTCTCCCAAATGCTACCCTGCAGATCACAGCCTCCTCTGCATATTCATATGATTTGTCATTCATGGCGGCGTCTGGGAACAGCGTGTTGTGGAGAATATTTGTACCACAGGAGGATCTAAGGTCAGGTCATGTGGGATTTGTGGTGGACAAAGTGGCACTGGAGCAAGTTTCCTCCGAGTACTTGTGTTTCCATCAACTGCTCTACTGTCTTCAATCGTCCTACCATCGACGCTGTATAGTCCTGATACTGACAGAGTCGTTGAATAGCAAACTGGGAAAATAAAAGCAACATGACAGATAAATTGTTATAATGGGGAGCTTCGTGATTTGTAATAGTCATTAAGTACTATTACGATAGCCAAATGAAAGACAATAAAATTAAATGGAAAACTAAAGAGAAATTTAATGCAACCGTCATTAAGCTATTTTACATGTTACAAAAAAAAACGCAATTTTTCGAAAATCTGCTAACATACATCACTTCAGGCCCTTGTATTATGCGTCGCTTCCATCTTACAAGTTCGTGTGTACGTCACGTTCTTACGATTCTGGGATATTTAAAAGTACGAGGTTCACGTGGCCACCAGGGCTGACATACCGCCCATTCGAAAATCGGTAAAATCTTTCAAAAGTTGGGATGGAGGGGCACAACGACGTTCCGGAGAAACTTGCTATCTCCATCTTCAGAGTATAAGAGGATTCTTCTATCGTGAAGATGGACGCAGAGCTTCCTCTGAAACGTTGGTACATAGAAATATATAGAGTTACATGATGTCACATCCCAGAAGACCGTAATCTTATCGCTGTGCCTGTCTTCTTGGTCCCCGCCTTGTCGGCTTTCCAGTTTGTGTCCAGTGAATTCCGTGCTCAAGTATGACAGAAAACACATGCCCAAAACAACTGAGAGATTAGCCTATAAACTAGAACTCGGCAGATTTGACAAAATAATGTGGACAGAGCATGAAGCACGAATGGGGGAGACGAGGAATGCGTATAGGATATTGGTGGGAAAGCCAGGAGGAAAGAGACCACTGGGAAGACCAAGGCGTAGGTGGATGGACAATATTAAAATGGATCTTAGAGAGATAGGATGGGATGGATTGGATTGATCTGGCTCACGACAGGGACCAGCGGAGGGCTCTTGTGAACACGGTAATGAACCTTCGGGTTCCATAAAATGCTGGGAAATTCTTGAGTAGCTGCAGAATTGGCGGCACCTCAAGGAGGGCTCAGCTCCATGAGTAAGTAAGATGGACTGCTTACTATAATAAGCAGACCTCTCCTAGTAATCTGCAAGATTTGCCTAAAGCAAAGGTAATGAAGCGTCATGAAATTATGTTTCACAACCTAATTTCTTTCCGCGGTAAGTGTTCTGGGACGACAGTGATAAGAGACTGAAAGGTGCGGAAACAGGGTGGACAGAGAGGAGGAAAACGACGAATCGAACACGATGTAGAAATGATCTCAGTTAAGCAAGTGGGTATGCCACAGACATCCAACTGCGAACGAAGCGAGAGGGTTCGAGTAAACTTTTCTGAAACAATCTGTTTTTCATTTCTACACAGGGAAGCACGTTTGGTGAAATAGAGAGATTCGCAGAGCTCTGATTTTCTCCTGGGCGTAAAACTGAAAATAACATAGGAAATATTCAGTTATTCTGCGGCGACATTCGAATCTCTGAGAACCCTAGCACGTCTAGCTGCCAAATAACGTACGGTAATCGAAGTATTTTCATCCGTGTGGACAATGCCGTCCCGTCAGGATTTCAGCTCGGCGACGTCCACCTCGAAATATCATTGGCTGACAGTCACGTGTTGGCTAGATACATTGCTGTTTCTGTGTATTACTTGTGAGTGGTGTTCCAATACGATTTTGTTGCATTTGCGCTCTGCCTGCTTCAGCTTGTATCGCGGCTTGACGCTCAAATGAAGGTCTGACAACAGTGCCCAGATTCTTCTGCGTTGAAACTTGTTACATGAGAATCAGAAAGGACCAGTAATAATACAATTCCGGCAGGACTATTTTGTATTTTAGTTCTGACAGTTTATGCCCATTTCTAAATATGTGCGCTGTGAATAACAACCCGCGCCGAGCCGTAAATGAGTCTTCCATCCTGAAAAAGAAAGCTCGTACATAGACAGCAACCTATTGTCATTCTGGTTTGGGTTATTTTGTTGCAATGCCGCTAAGCAACATCAATCCTGTGCAACACAAAGCTCCTCTGAGCACTCAACTTAACCAAGACGTGAATGATTTCCCATTTATGTCATTTCGATAAACTCTGCCGTTTCTAGTAACAAAAAGCCGGGATCGTTCAGTCGGTATAGCGACTGGCTACGGACTCGATGACAGAGTGGTCGGAGTTCTAGTCCCGATAGAGTCAAGAATTTTCTCATCTCCACAGTGTCCAGACCGGTTCTGGGACTCAGTGTCTCCTATCCAATGGGTACCGGGGGTAAAGCGTTCGGGGCGCAAAGCTGACCACTCACCTCCAACTAGTGCCGAGTTCAAGAAAACGTGGATCTATACATCCACTCCCCCATACGCCTTCATGTCGTGATGCTTAACTAGTTAAGCACAGGGGCTTTACCTTTAATAATAATAATTTAATAATAACCATAACTGAATCATGTGATATGTAGAAATGTTTCCAACAAAAACAGGCATAATTCATGCCCGTAAGTCTGAAGTTTTACGGTTTATGGTCTCGTTACATCGAGGGCCGTTGGAATGAATGTGACCAAATTTTGTACTGCTATTACAGTCACAAATTATCCAACAATCTCAAAGTTCATAAAGATACGCGCAAAACAAGGGATTATTTATATAAGAGGAGGAAGACAATGTAACTCACAGAGCCACTCGGAAAATGCTGAATTCGGAAGAGAAAATGAGGAGATATCACAGAGCAGATAAATGTGTATAAGACAGCATTCAGCATTCAGAACTTGAAAACATGGAGGCTGCAACAGATCGAAAGAGCCAGAAATACTGCAACTTGTGAGTCTCTGCTTGTCAATCAAGCAGTTTATTTCAGTAATCTCATGCAAGATACCGGCTTTAAAGTATGGAACAATTAACGTCAACAGGAAATCTCCTCAGGTGATTGAGGAACAACTCTCCACCTTGACCTCTCGCTGTTCCTTCGGCCTGGCTTAACGAGACAATTGCTGCTCGCTTCCGACCGACACCCAATCTTCAAGAGCAGACTGCGCACATCCTCCAAAGCTTATGCGCTCCTGTGGCTGTAATCTTCGGGATCTGCACGGAGAACAAAATGAACTTGCGAGTCCCGCAATGGAAGAAGCTACTACAGCCCTACAGGGCTACAGTACTTCCAGTTTTGTTCACAGGCGAATGCCACTTCCCAGTAAAAATACGCATAACTACAAAATGTTATCAAATATCCTCCTTTCAAGGTTAAAGTACAATAAATCCAATTACCAATCCAAACCCAGTCTACAGTCACACTTTATCAAAACATAAAAGAAAACACTCTGTGGCCTGTAGTCTGCAAGCGAACTATACCGGCCGAGCGACCGCCGCTTGTCGGCGAAGTTAGTGCCAACTTTAGCGGATAGAGAGTATCACGTGGTCAGTGCAACGGATCCCCACGGCAGTTAATCTCGGTTTGCTACACCGGAGCCGCTATTTCCTTGAAATAGCTCCTCAATTATTCTCACGAGACTGAGTGGACCCCGGTCCAGACCCATTATTTCTTAGAAAATCTGGTAGCGCCGGGAATCGAACCCAGGCCTCTGGATCTGTAGCCAGGAACTGTGACCACTAGACCACAGAGGCGGTCCGGCGAACGCCACTTCCCAGTAAAAATACATATAACTACAAAATGTTATCCAATATCCTTCTCTCAAGGATAATGTCCAATAAATCCAAATACCAATCTAAACCCCGTCTACAGCCACACTCTATCACATGGCAATATTAAACAAACGGGTTATTAACGTATGGACTAGATTCATGCAACTCGGGATTGGGACCAGTCGAGGGCTCTTGTGAACACGAAAATTAACCTTCAGATTCCGTAAAGGGGGGGGGGCGGAGTATATTAACCAGCTGAGCGACTAGGTCTCATAGGTTCTCAAGAAGGACTGTTTCATTGAGTCAGTGTGACGTATCCGTGTAACTGCTGATATGAAATATGTCAGGCCATCACTCGTCCACTTGTTTCTGTCTCTAAGGCAACATACGCTTTTATTTAAAATGTCATTACAATCACATTTAAATTTCCTAAAATGTCATTAATATCATATTTTATTTTATTTTACTGCTGCGGAATGTTTCGGTCCTATAAGGCCCCATAAGGATCAAGACAAGGGATGCACCCGACTAGGGAGAGCTACGCACAGAAGGGACACAGCGTGGACGCCGCAATATGAAAGTAGCGTGAGTGAAGTGTGGGCATACATTCACACACAACGATGACGTACAGAAATAGCAAGTAACATTTTGATATCGAGCTGATAGAGCGCGGCTGTTTCAATCAATTAATAGTTACCTCCAGGATGGCCTTATATGGCCGAAACATGTCACAACAGTTAAATAAAATAAAATATGATTTTAATGGCATTTTAAAATAAGAGTTTATGCTGCATTAGAGACGGAGACAACTGGACGAGTGATATATCAATGCAATAGGATGCTGAAATATACTAAGTCAGCCCTGTCCAACGCGGCGCCCGTGGTATATTTTCTGGCGCTCTCCGTAACCACATATAATTGCNACGTTGGACAGCACTGTACTGAGTAACATTATGTCAGGCAATATTTACATGTGCGTCCAATGCAATACCGTACACCAGCTGTTACATGGCTTCAACAACAGTAACGCGGTTCCTCTCTCACTGACTGCACGATACTGTAACAACCTCAATCGATTACAAGCGTTCTGTTACGTACCGTTACATTACATCATGTTATGACCAAGCAGTACAGCCGAGTCTGAAACGCACGAATCCATGAGTAAGTGACGTAAATTTGCAAGAAGACGTCGTCTCTAATTTTTTACTTCTTTCGTTTATTTGTACTTATGGGTATTTATATCTTAGTCCATTTAGATGCCACGTCAAATGGGCCAAATTTCAAATCCCAAGCCTGATGTTGTTACAGCAATGCTAAGTTTAGCTTCACAAATACAATCACATGTGTTCTGGCAGAAACAATTTAACCGCCGTGGAAATGAAAAGCCTGGCGCCGCGTATACACACACACACGGAATGTCAGGATAATGCTTTTGGTCCTCTACAAATCCTCGCCTATCATTTGTACACCGAGATAGTTACGAGACTCAAAAATAGATATTCAATTAAATTATCGAAGTCGATCTGCAAAGTAACTGGCGATTGCGTTCCTCGACCTAGTGTGCCTCCGAAACGTCACCTTAGTGCCATAAAAATGCAAATGTAAGGTTGTCCCTGTGCTCAGTTAAGCATCATTCCAGGAAGATAATGGGTGGAGTGGTGGCAAGACTCCATGCATTCTGTACCAGACGGAAGTGAATGGCCAGCTTTAAGTCCTGGCCGCTTTATTCATAAGGAAATGGTCTCCGGGTACTCATTAATTGGGAGGCTACGTGTGCCTCGGGGCCGGTCTGGGCATCGTGGCAGAGAGAGCAATCTGTCCCTGCCGGAAAACGAACCTCGGGCGTCCAGCCTGTGCCCTAGTCATTAGATATACCGAGCTACCGTCGGTGTCATGAAAAATAATAAAATGAAATTATCAGCAACAAATGAGAAAGAGCAATTTGTAAGTAAAATTTCATATATATATGCCTCCAACCTTCCTACTTCATACCGTCTACATAACTCGAAAAGTATGGCAAAACCACTCTTCGCGAAGCCGCTCTCTCAATCTGCCACGATACTGGTATAACAGTTCTCCGCTGATGGCTCCATAACGGACCCTTACATGAAATTCCGGGGCAGAACTTGTTTATATTTTAAAAATTTACTTTAAATTGTTAAAAACGGAAAATTATATAATTAAGGTAACTGCTGCATGACAGTGAATCTTGCTTCTAACCGAAAATTCATCACAATGATCACAAAAGCCTAACATTGGACCTTAACTAAATCCAGTTATATGCCGTTCATGTAATCACAAACCATCTGTTCAAGTTACATTTTTTTTTGTCGGTCACACAAGTGGCAGCGTACAATACCGCCTTCAAAGAAATAAGTTACATATACTTCTTTCTTATCCCAATGCATGGTACATGCCCTATCCTTCACAAGTTCCTTACATAAGCACCTAAAAGTGCTAGAGGAAGAATACTAATTACGGTGACTCATTATGTAATATTTCCCCTCCCACGGTTCCTTCATCCACCTTCGCCTCCAACAAGGTCCTTAGCACTCGGCTTGAATACACTATCACTCCTTGCCTCCGTGAATATGGGAATACGGAAATAACACTGAGAAAGGAACACTAATCTGGGAGGCCGGTGTACTGGGTAGACAGAGGCAATACCAACCCAAAGGCAACATAGTCCCAGGTATTTTTCGTCTTAGAAAACGTCACCATTAAGGTTCGGCCACACAGAGCGATACGTACGCGACGCACGCTACGTACGCTATGTTCGCTATACGAACAGAAAAATATCTCCCTTTACTGCCAATGTGACTGGCCACGCAGACTTCCGTACGCTACGTACGCTATGTTCCCAATGTTAGCTGCGTCGCAGAGTGTACACAGCGTACGTAGCGAACATAGCGTAGCGCTCTGTGTGGCCGAACCCTTACAGTGTCCATTTTATCCTTAAATTTTAACAAAGTTATATCCCATCTTGTCACTTAAAACGAGATTTTGAAGTTAAAATCCGTACAGGAATACAAAGAGTTTCCACGTGCGTTCTTTGCATTTTTCTTGTAAGGACCTCTGTGACATATTTCATTAACTTCATCCAGCGGTTATTACTTATTACTTTAAGTATACACGCAAATTTCATTCGAAATTTTCCTCGATTACACGTAATGATGTGCTAATACACATTCATTCCTTTATGAAAGCATCTCTTGTCAAACTTCATGAAAATCGAAGTGGTCCTAAAACGCTTTGTTCAGTAAGGGATTCTAATGCCAAGTTTCATAAATGTACGTGCAATGGTTGTCGGGTAGGCGGTCACACAGACATACACGAACTTCCTCGTACGCATCCGGTTTACGTAAGTAGCACAAAAAAAAAAAGGGTCCAACGACCTGAATTCATTTAAGTTCTATTTTTGGTAGGCTTCGCAATACAACACTGATCACTTTATATTTAAACCTGAAATTTAAAAAATTCCCAATGTGCCACAATTAACTGTACAAAAGAATGGACACATCCCATCCAGGAGAGCAGGTTTCTTCAACCGATGGTTCACGGACTGTTCGGTGCCATATTCTCAGTTATCTTCAGTCCATGTTCTTCTCTAGAGTGACAGATCAAGTGACCCATAACGATTAATACCAGTCAGATAACTAACCAACCAACAAACAGCTAAACTCATTCACTGGTAACAGAACCCTGCCTTCTTCTCGGTCCCTTAAGTGTGAGCTTGCAATGGGTTTCCACCACCAAATTCTGTATGTAATTCATACTTGGCCCATGTTATCTCCCAGGACAGGCGAAGTGCAGAAATTATGAATATTCGCCTGACGTAACATCCTCTATTCCCTTGCTTGAGCAACACTTGTAGATTTCGGTCCTTCAAGGATACTTAAACCAGGGAAATCTATCGACAAGAGTTTACAAGAATTAGTTTTAACAAATTACACGATTTACTGTAAAAATATTTAAAACTAATAAAGTGACGTCGAACTATGACAATGACGTCAAATTGGCATTTCATTTCTACGTCAAAGAACATTGAGGAGTATGTCTCATGCGTCCGGTCTGAACAAACTGCAAAGTATGGAATGCTTGCTCAGTACAAACAAGCGGTCCAAGACTTCATCATCAACAGATTTCATCCTTGCTTGTAACATCTGAGATATCCACAGGCCAGAGTTCCCAGTCATAGGAGGAGTGGCTTCAAACTTGTAAACTTTTCTTTTTAAGAACAGCTCACCAAAAGCACGCGTGACATATAGCGCTCAACTGCAGATCGTTACGATACCAAAGTGTAACATTCAGTTCTTTGGCTCTTCCTGACAAGCTGCGTGTGCCTGTCCGTCCACTAACAACAATCTTAACTAACGAAACTCAGCACTGTCTTTCTTGACGAGCAGGTAGTTGTTCAGCTAATTAGAAATTTCCAGACGTTTATGGAACTAAAGGGTTCATTACCGCGTTCACAGAAACCCATTACTGGTTCTTATCCCGAGCTAGATGATTCCAGTTCACACCCTCCCACCAATTTCTTCAAAAAATCATTTTAATATTATCCTCCCATACACGCCTAAGCCTTCCGAGATATTAGATTTAGGGCCATCAAGTGGTCAAACATGAAGAGACAGGTTCGATGTACCTTTAGATAGTGTTATCCTGTTGTGCTGACAATAAACATAGTCCATCTGTAGACTTCACAATATATGTCCGTTATCTTGGCAGACGGCGTACCAAGTCCAGGGCCCACATGAAGCACTGACAGCGGCCAAGACAACAAACTAAGGCATTTAAACATATATATATATATATACGCAGCAGATTGTAGGCAATGGGTGAGAAAGCGACTGAATATATGCTCGTATAACCTTAGTTAAGCCCTTCGGTTTCCTTTACGTGCAACCGATTGATATCAATACTGTAATGGATTTGATTAACGCGTTGCCAGGTAACAGCTCTGTAAACAAGGTCCAACCTACAACAATAGAAGAAACTGTGTTTTCCGTATCCGCGTTGACGTCAGACAACAGTAGGTAGTGATCATATGATGTGCTCTACGCCATGAAGGCGTATGGGGTGTCGATGTATATATCCACATTTTCTTGACCTCGGGACTAGGTGGAGGTGAGTACAATATCTGCTAGTACGCTACAAGCCTGAAGGTCTCGGGTTCGATTCCCGATGAGGTCATTGGATTCTTTCAATTTACCTAATCCTTCCAGCCGCATTATGGCCCTGGGGTGGACTTAGCATCTAACAGAAATGATTACCAGGAATATTCCTGGGAGTAAATGGCTTCCGGCGCGTAAGGCTGACAACCTTACCGTCATCTGTGAGCCGACTGTCTATAAAATGTGGGAGCCTCGACGTTCTCACAATCCTATGGGTCTCCACGGCCTGTTACACGGATAGCTTTACCTTACCATAGTATTAAGGCCGCGCCATAGCTCAAGCGGTTAGCCGCTGGCTTCCCACCGCGGTGGCCCGGGTTCGAGCCTGGGTCTGGTCAAGTGGGATTTGTGGTGGACAAAGTGGTGTTGGGGCGGGTTTTCTCCGAGTACTTCGGTTTCCCCTGCCAATCTTTATTCCACCAAATTCTCCATCACCATAATCACCCGGGGCAGGCTACAATAGGCCAATCAGTGGCATCCGTGCCAAGTGGACCCAGTTGGACTCCACCCCACACTAAGCGAATTTAAAAAAAATTACCACAGTATTAAAACGTTTAATAATTTGTAATCAAAATGCATCATGCAAACTGTGTGTGTCCCAGTACTCTTGGTGCCGATAAAGTGCAGTGCTGGAACAGACGCAGGTAGACGGGAAGCATGCAAATTGGCCGGAACTCCTTTCTCTGACGCTAGGCAAACCACACGTTCTGCATCCTTCCGACTGCATACGAATGTGGTTTTCAACAGCCATAAATCGTCAACAGTAACACCTAAAATACTTTCTTCCACAGTCCTTATCAATTCGCACGTTACATCAAACAATGTTCTCAATAGCAAAGATTGAAAAATAGGCCCAACCAGAGATAATTCTACAATATCCGTATTCTTTGAGCCGAACGAGACAAAAATGGTGGAGAGGTTTCCAGCTGTAATGCTTATATTTTCCACACGCATTCTTTCCAGTTCTGCATATCTCACTGACTCACTTTTCACCTACTACATACAAACAACTAACATTACTAAGCTGGTCACACTGCATTAGTAATACTTTACGTTCATTCTTCTTCCTTGGCTGTAGGCTTACATAAAAGCCGCAGATCCCAATGAATTATATGCTGATTGCCATCTGTCACTTTTCTGTACGATGAACTGTTTCCCCTTTTCAGAAAATTGATATAGAGATTTAGGCTGCATGTAGACGGAGGAACGGACTAAAAGTATTCTCTTGACAACTCCTGGTGTACATCAACGCTAGATTTAATAGAACTAATTGCTTCGAAAAAAAAACACATAGATTAATAATTAAACTACAGGCACAACTTCCTCAGTATGCGTTAATTTTATTCTTTATGCAAAAAAAGAAATACACATGTGAAGAAAGAAGCGTCTTCCGTTTTAAATGCGAAGGCAAACACATGCCACAGGTGGGCGCCATATTATGGGAACTAATCTTGAACAAACATTTGCCTTTGGCAGCCCAGTTATGTTCGAGTGTGTAGTCTTGAGAAAGCTATTCGGCCTACACTTACGTGTATTATACAAACAGGGTAGGTTGCCGAATTACAAGGCTTTGAAAATTTAAAGCGCATTTTCTGGGATGTAACCCCGTGTAGTCCGGTATAAGTTCACCGACGTTTCTTAGAAACATACTTCTTTCATTCAAGTTTTGCTCGCTGAATTCTTGCGTGTCTTACTCTTCGACCTTCAAGATGGAGGCAGTATGTTCCCCCGAGATGTCAGTGAACGTGTATGACACAACAAGGCGTTATATGCCAGAAGACACTACTTTTCACAGTCACCGATAAGATAAACTCAAATTCAACATTTTAAAAACATGTTTCAATCGGAGAAGAGACGAACAGACATCTGGGATCTGTTGACAGCAATTTTGATGCTTATGATGAATTCTCCACTCTCACATACAATTTAAAACTCAAATGTTGGTATTGAACGGGTTAGCACAGTGGCAACGCGCATGACTAGCATTCGAGAGATCCACGGTTCGAGTTTCGGCAAGGGACCTCCTTTCCTGCCAGGTTCTTCGAGGATTTCCTCATTCCCTCCAAATAAAAGCCTGAATACGAAACGAAACTACAACCCACACAATCTTCCGGATTAAGCATTCCAACTCAATCATCTAACGCTACATAACGTTGGCACTTGTGGCACAGTAAAATAACTGACAACCATTTTTTTAAATGCTAGTGGGGTGGGACTAAGTCCCTTGCACTGTGGCCACTTCTGGCCTATTGTACCAGCCCCAGATGATAGGTGAGGGCGATTGTGAAGCAACTGGTGGAATGAAGATTGGCAGGGGAAACCGAAGTACTCGGAGAAAACCTGCCTCAGCGCCACTTTGTCCACCACAAATCCCACTTGACCAGACCCGGGATCGAACCCGGGCCGCCGCTGTGGGAAGCCAGCTTGAGCTATGGCGCGGCCTAACTGACAACAATACACAAACTGGTTTAGAAGTAGATCAACTTGTAATCAATAAGTGTTACACAAACAATACTGAAGATCAAGTCCTGTGGGTCTTGTATGCTTAGCTTACATCTATTTAACGACGCTTCTAATTCCATGTTATACAACAGTGAACGATTCTACAGTTACGAATGAGTTTGGAAAATATGGAGGAAGCAGCCCTGCCTATTCCATCAGTTATCTAGTGAAACTGACAAAACTCCTGAAGACCCTCAGATAGGAAACCGTGTCCCTTGGTCGGGATTTAAACTCAGACCTTCTAGAATTGGAAGCGAAACTTGTACCAATTACGCCGCAAAATTCAGCACTTAAATTCACGAAAGAGGCGTTATATGATATCAGCAGAATAAGCGTAAATATTACTTGAATATTCTAAGCACTGTAGGACCAATGTGGATGGCGGTACAGCTACACGGTTACATGTCGCTCGAGTTGCTCATACTTTTGGTGCCGTTATTAACAAACTGAAAGGGAATTCTAAAACGGTCATTACGACTAAGCCCACTTCGATGACATATGCAAATGTAACTATGAGTTTAATTTAGCTTACTCGGCATCCAGAATTTTGAACTCTGAAATGCATTAGTGGACCACCCACACAACCGACGGGCACGTCACTGAAAATCACAGTCCAGCATCACTTCTGGAATCGTCCAATTCTAATCACTTCCACAAACGAAATTCTCACAGAACTGTCCCCTTTTCCCTCCGCGTTTGGTACAAATTCTTGCGCAGGATTCTCTTTCAAACCATCGCCCATATCTTCCTTCTTTCTACCCTCAACACACGACGCCTCCTAGCACTGAATTTTCAGCCAACGACGGCGCTCCGTCCCCTGTGACGTCAGACATTGCGATGGGAAGATTGGGGGATGGATTCTTTTTACGTACCCCCCCAGTTTCACTTAGTGTGTGTGAGTGTGAACGATCATTAAGGTTGGGATCCTTATCTGAGAAGCGGAGGCGTACTCGAGATCTCCTGTGCTTACTAATAAGCACCATCAGACTGCTACCGCCGTCACACAGTGCACCGGGGCGCAACAGGTAGGTCCTAAGTGTCCTTCTGTATGCATGAACTGCAGGGCATGTCAGTGTATCTCATAAATGTGCCACCGACATTTATATCATATTTCAGTCCAGAGGGCAAAACATGCAGCGCCTGTGGTGAAAATGAGAAATGTAGCATGTGATAAGTTAGTTTTATATCTCAATGGAAAACACCCCTTGGTGAGAATTAGATGCAGATGGGAGAAAATGTTAAAATGGTGTTAAATAAATAGGGTGCGGGGTGGAAAATGGATTAAAGTGGCTCAGGTTAAAGTCTCGAGAGGGAAGACTTAAGTTCAGTAAAAGGCAGGAGGTTCTTTACTACCTCAGTGACTATTAACTCCCAAAGAACGACTCTGTCATGGAGTTAGTTCTCAAATAAGTTAAGAAATATTAATAGTAATTCTGTGCATTCTGTCTGTTATTTTAAGACAAGGGTCAAGGACGGGCGGTGCCAATGTCTGTCCAATGGATATAAAGCTGTGGGAAGTCCGTCTCTAAAATCGTGAAACCCATATGTGATAAAATGCGAGTTTCTGTTTTCCTTACAACTGTTGTTCGAAACTTTCTCAGTTTCCGAGAATTTGTAGAGATGCAGGCAGAAACGCATGTAGGTCTCCATGTAAAGTGTCAGTTGTTGTTGTGCGATCTTAACCAGTACAGAAATATGTGGACAGTGTTTTGTAAACTCCTCAATATCACATTTCATGATAATTCGTTTGGCACTTCTCAAATTGTTGCAAGCAGATTGACGAAGAGACATGGAAAAAAAGTGCGTTTGTGAAACTTCTCGTTGGAAATGCGCCAAATATAAAAACCTCAGAGAAATCAATGAGAACAGCGCCTCTTCCGTCCGAGATTCGAACCCCTCACATCCAAATAACGAACTAACCGGAATGGGGCAATCGTGGCCTATTATAATTAAAATTACCAAGAATTTTCTGGGGTAATATTTTCCCATAAATTCAGTGGTAAAATATCAGTTAATTACTGAGCGAATATTTCCGACTTCTGAAATAGGCCAGAACGAGGCGCGTGTTGGCGGAAAAATGCGCACAGCGTAAACGAGAGGAGGCAATGCCTAAACGAGGTTCTGTTCTTAAGAATAAAAACTGCGAAATATGCAAATGTGCAAACCGGAAACGCGTAAATCGGTTAACACCTAGCATATCAATTTCTCTTAAATATAAATAGACTGCAATAGAAGATAGTTCGAAACGAACAACGTGAATTCAAAGCACGAATGTGCACAGCTGGCTGCTACGTACATTAACAACATCTGGGTTTCTCGGAGGACATGCAGGCCCAACATAAAAGTGTACGATTAAAGAAAGGGGCGTGACCTAAACCGCTAGTCTTTGCTTATAGTCACACTGCTTTACAGATATAAGCTGCCAAATGTACAGTTGCAAAATGGGTGACTGAATACTTGAAATGTTAATTGGTTCAGAGAATCCGGAATAATTCGAAATTCTTTTAAACTTATGGCAGAACCGATCTGATAGCCTTCTAACATATGATTAAAACCCACATACGCTGAAACGTTTTGGGTCTGAGGATCCATACAAAAGATCAAAATTCTAAATTAATAAAACAAATATGTCTATACATATGCGTAACATGTATGCATGTTTCTGATTATTATATTATATTATGTTTTATGTTCTGCGTCTGAGAATCCACTTAAACTCTAAATTAACAAAAGGCGGTCTACACACATATATAACATGTATTGAATTATATTTTATAACGTTTTTTGGGGGTTTTAAGGTCCATACAAATTATGTAACTCTAAACACAACAGTATGTCCTGAACAGGCCTCAACCATGGCTTCTGGTTGATAAACATAGGTTGCTGGTTAGTGAAGTACATTTGTGGATGGGATTACTGACGTCAGTTTCATCCGCATTGCAATTCTCGGAACAGATGTAAGCGTTGATGACACGTCTTCGCAAAGTCTAAATAATTAAATTCCCATTCATTTCATAACATATTAATTACTTTTAAATTACAGAGCAAGAATAAGATTTCCTACAGACAAACACTGTGCTTTTCGTATATATACAAGTATATCTCTCCGTCACTTCTCTCTGGGAAAGCTGCACTTCTACACTGATTACAAAGTATGGCAGGCTCAGTTTCCTTTACTTTTCATTCATACTACTGAGAAAGGACCGTTGAAATTCAACGAAGAATAAGTTCTTTCATGACTTCAGCCTTTACCTACTTGATTCCTTTCTTGCATCCCTTTCATGTATTTATCTCTATCCCTCCTTTGTCTGTTAAAACAGTGAATTAAGTTAACAGCTTTAACATTCAGATATCACAATCTACTTTCATCTGTGTAGGTACCGACAGGACAACATAACACCTACTTATTTCCACCAAAACGGCACGAGAATGCGGTAACACACGTATACATAAGTACAGTCAACCATAAGCAGTCTCCCACACACGCGCACGCGCACGCGTGTACGAGGGATATTCGGAAAGTAACCTCCGATGAGCTGTTAACAAAACATAACTTAAGCTACTTCATAAAGTAGTCACCGCCGGAACTGAGGCACTTTTATCGGGGAATAAGTTTTTGCATGTCTGTGTCAAAGATGTCTGCCGCCTGTGAGCTCAAACATGTTTTAAAACCTTCCATCAATTCCTCACTATTGCTGAAGTTCTGTGATACCGACCAGTTTTCAGGTAGGTAAACAGGTGGTATTCGCTCGGAGTGAGATCAGGGCTGCAAGGAGGGTGGTCAAACAACTCCCAGTTGAAATGCTCCGGTAGTGCTCGAGTGCGTGCAGCTGTATACGGACCCGTATTATCATGGAGGAACTGTCAGCATTCCACGACTTTTGTCCTGAATGACCCTACGCAGTTATTTAGTGTTTCGCAATACACCATCAGCACTCCTTTTGTTACAGAAAATAGTTGACATCAATCAGTTTTCTGGCAGATGGGGTTTGTTTAAACTTTTTCGGCTTTTTTGGTGAATGTGTGAGGATCCAATACTTTTACTGCTTTTTTGGTTTCAACACTCAAATGAAACTCAGGTATCATCACTTTTTACTCCTACGATTTGATCGAGAAATTCATCGCCATCTTTGTGGTACCGCTCTAAAAAAGTAAAAGCCGAAGCCATTCTCTGCGTTTTGCGCGCACCCGCGACTATTTTCGGAACCCATCTTGAGCCAAACATGCGACAACCTAGCCTAACTGTGATAATCTCATAGAGAAGGGCGCGCGAAATTTGTGGTGGAAATTAACATGAAGGTTCTGATTTTATAAAGTGTCACAAAATCTTCGGTCAACACTTTGAACAAGATCATCACTCACTACAAATGAACGACCATTTCGCGTTTCGGCTTTGAACATTCTACACGACTGTCTTACAATTCCTTAACAAACACTAAGTGACCAGTTATATGATGGTTTACAAGGCAATGAGTCATGTGACGCTACCTCGCATGCGCGAGCTCTCCCCCACTCCAACATTAATTGTCTAATGTAAACGGAGGTCACTTTCCTAAAATATATATATATAATTAAATTTGGTATTAATGTTATGATGGACTACCCAAACATATGCTTCATAATCCCTTAAAATCAATAATAATATGTCGGGATACATACATGTGAGGTAACCGCGGCAATAGCGATAATTAATATAGGGTTATTAAATTATGAAAGTGCTGACAGATTTTGAAAATTATGCAACTTTCGAGCTGCCAGCTTTCTGGACAATGTAAAACAAAATTGTGACCGCGCGAGAATTGGAATTTTAGCTTTCAGTTTGACAACGATAATATTGCAGCAAGGGATATTAAATNCCACCACCACCACCACCACCACCACTGGCAGTAGTAGTAGTAGCAGCAGCACCGTAAAAAATTAAAATTTATTAAGTTTCAAATAGGTCAATCAGTTTCGAATGCAGGCATACTGCTGAAAACAAAAACTGAGCATGCGAACAAACTTGAAAGGAACAACTGACATTGCAATCAGCTTCCACGGCCCACTGCAACCATCCTAGAGAAAGCAATGGGCCAAGCAGTTGAGACAGAGGTGCAGCAAGTAACGCACAATGTGAAGACTTCCATTATCTTTGAAAATATTTCAAACAGGAATTACAGAATTAGTCACACCTACATTTTATTCTGAGTAAATTTCTTTTGTATGATGTGCCGTTTCTTTACGTAGAAACCTTATGAGTCTAAGTTCGTATACATCATGGACCATAACCAAATACTTTATTATAAACCACTTTCAATCCATTATCAAATTTAATTGAAATCCGCTAAAGAGACTTGGAGACGGAACCAGAGAACGGACACGACCTCCCAATATGCCTTCATTTTATGTCATTTGTGTAAATAACGCATACATATATACTCAGTGAATCTACCCAATTTTGAGACACTTTCGTGGTGCCTACCATGACCGAATAAGGAAATTGCATTATTCAGTAACGGTACATAAGACACCATAAATTCGCCATAATTAATTATGTGCTCCACAGTCTCATTATGGCGCCGTGAGTGGAGAATTGTTAAACTAATTCTGGAATATAACCGCATAACTTCGTGGCGAATTTAGAGCGCCGAACCACGAAATAAAGCAAGTCTATATTTGTTATCCGATATTTGAACTTTACACAGAAAAGGGGAGACCTAGAATTTACCACTGGTCTCGTGGCTTTACATTCTACATCTTTCCCATACCTGCATGTAAGAGAGCATTTGCAAAATTAGGTCATGCCGTACTTAATACTTAGAGAGAAAATAAGCCATGAGATCAATAGCTATCTAAGTGACCTGATGCATGAGAGTAGCATCACTAGCCTTACTGATGAAACGCAAACAAAGAATCAAAAGTTCAGTTCGCCTTGGCAAACACAGCCAAGTACTATGAGAGCTTTGGTTCTTACGGGAGTGACTATCTTCTGGGATGCTACTCCGTGTATAGTCCTGTAGATGTTTACCGATGTTTCAAAGGAATGTATGACTTTCACCTTCATGATCCAAGAGTATAGGAAATAAGCAGCAACCAGAGCTGTTTCCTGCCCAACTCTGCAAGTCTGACGATGGAGGCAGTAAATGCCTCCGAAACGTTGGTAAATATCGGACTACACGAAGTAACATCCCAGAAGGTAATACCCTCTAGAGCAAAGAAGGATTCGTATCAACTCTAAATACATCATCATCATCATTGACAAAACAGCTATTTTCGAGTCACAGCCTTCATCAGAAAAATCTGTCAGATTTAACCCGGTTTTCACTTCAATATATTTCGCAACAATTTGTTTGCACAGTGAGGTCGTCAGCCCTGCGTCCAATTCCCAATGTGGAGGGCCAGGTCTCCGTATTTATGTCCCTCAGTGATAGGACGGCCCAGTTGTAAGCCCAGGTACCGGGTTCCCTTTTCATGCCTTATACGACTTCAAGGCTAAGGTGGAGGTATTCTAACCAGCCTCCATATGGGAAAAATTTACGTACAGTTCTTAAACGATGGTACACATCAGAACTGAATGGGTGGCACTACTGCTTATTGTTCCGCAGATCCCGGTTTCCCCATCATGGACCGGGGACAGCTGTCCTGACTGATGCGATTCGTGGCTTCAGGCAAGTGACAGGATACTTCCTCAAATTAAGCCATGAGTCCTTCCTGCCACATCCTTCCCAAAATATTGTGACATGTTGAGCTATGGATGACGCCCCCCCCCGCCAGCCGTGATGTGCCGAGCGAAGCCGAAGTTAGCCGAGTCCTAGTATCCTGGTCGCTATGCAACGCGAGTCAACAGCGATGACGTCACCAAGGGTACCGCGGGTTGCTAGGCAGCGCGGGTAACCAGGATTGCGAGACGACGGTAGTAACAGCGGTTACTACCGCTAGCGTTGCTAGCAACACAGCGCCAGGCAACAAGGGTGCTTATTACGTGGCCGTTTTCTGTATTGTCCGATCGAGGCTACATGAGGAGCAGCGAAGGCTATTCACAGTTAGTCCTCGAGCTACCTCCGAGTTAGTTCCGAGTTAGCCAGCAACCAGTCAGTTGTATTGTGGCATTTGGAGTGTAGTATTTGTGATACTGCAGATAGCAGTAGTTCTAAAACTGTCAATTGTGTGACTGTAAGTGCGAATGTGAAATAAAATTCGCTATATCAAATACGGCGTGAAGTTATTTGTCGCGTTATACACCCAATACGCGACAATATTATCCACTAATATCCCGATGCCATATAATCTGATCTATGGAATGCGCCCTTCAATAAACCACAGTCAAATGAAACAAATATCATATTCAACAAGGGCGGCCTTCCTAACACGCCAGCACAATGGAATCGTGGGCTGTACCTGTACTCGTACTTCCTACCGAGACACGAACGGTGTGTGTGGTCTTGTGGGGACAGAGACCAGGCGATACCCTCCTAATAACTCCTTCAGAGTGTCGAAAGGGGCGGCATCTGTGGTCTAGTGGTCAGATTTCCTGGCTACAAATCCGGAGGTCCCGGGTTCGATTCCCGGCACTACCAGATTTTCTAAGAGATAGTGGGTATGGAACGGGGTATACTCAGTCTCGTGAGGATAACTGAGGAGCTATTTCAGGGAAATAGCGGCTCTGGTCTAGAAAACCGAAATTAACGGCTGTGGTTATTCGTTGCGCTGACCACGCGACACCCTCTATCCGCAAAAGTTGGCGGTCGCTCGGTCGGTATAGTTCGCTTGTGGACTAACGACACGGAATGTCGAACGGGATTGTCTCGTAACTGCTTTTGACTAGAAAGAGCCCACAACCAATTCAACAAAGCAGAGGGACGTAACATGCACTTGTGAACGTCAGAACCGTCAGAACATTACCACACACATAACTAAAGGCAGTGAGACACTTCTTCAGCAAGCACAACACTCCCTACCGTCCACTAGAGACATAATCTGGATGTTACACGCATGGCCGTCAGTCGAACACAGGACAGAGGACCCATGAACAAATTTTCAGCTGCTGGGCAAGTCTCCAGAACATGAACTCCAAATGGTAATAACTGGTAACGCGAGTAGAGAAAACATCGGCAGAATTACGTATCGTAACCTTTTCATAGCCGGTCACGGTAGCCGAGCGGTCTAAGGCATGCACTGTCTTCGCTCGCTCGGAAGCCGGGATCGTGGGTTCGAATCCCACTCAGGACATGGATGTTTGTGTGCGTTTTTCTGTATTTGTCTACAGGTAGAGGCCTTGCGACGAGCTGATCACCCGCCCAAGGAGTCCTACCATATGTGTAAGATCTAGAAAAACCGAAGTGAACGGAGTTCATGGAGGTAGGCCTAGGCCCACTGGGGCTGTAATGCCAAGGAAAAAAAAACCTTTTCATAAATAGAAATATGAAACTACAGGGAAACGACATATTTGCATCATAAAATCATGTTAACTCTTTCAATAATTAACTCAAAATTTTGAATTTCTTGGCGTGCTGTGACCCCCCCCCTCCAATGTGTCTTAATTACGTAGTAAATCAGAGCGAAAGTTTCTATCTACGTTATAAAATTGATTCTGTACATTTCCCCCACAAAAGCATTCTCTAAGCCGAAGAAAAGGCAAAGAGACCTGACCTCAATATTCTGTTGTTCATAAAACCATAACATTAACAGAATACGCTTGTCTCGCCCTTACGGAAGAACGGTAAGATATATTTTCCATTTGGATATTCGAAAGACATGTTCATCTGAACGTCAGCAAAAGTAGAGCTGCAACATCCAGTAATACACATTAGATACACCTACCAAATTGCGTAATATGGCCTATTTCCACATTACGAAGTAAGACGTGTCATGAGATTTGACAGTATTACCCTATCAATCAACGGACATTCAGGTAGTCACAATTCTGTTGAGGGGAGTGACCTATCAAAATATATTATTCAGAAACTGACCTGAAGGTACTGTGCAAAAAAAAAAAAAAAAAAGAGAGAGAGAAATGTCAGAAAATGAAAAAGTGCGCAGACTGGAAATGGCGCTTCTCAAAGTCAAGTCACAAGCGTCATCTACTGAGCTAACCTGTTCTCTAGAGTCGTCAACTTCGAATGCACAGTGCCCAGCAGATCGCCGAGTGCCGAGGGATGAGGTCTGAGAAGTAGAACGGGAGAAGAGGACCTGTGTGGAGGAACACAATGCGCCTTCATTACCGTTCGAGTGGTTCAGAGCAGCACCCAACTTCTGCAGATGACGGCTACCTCATCACTCGGCGCGGGCCACACAAATGTTTTTATATACACGACTTCATAATATGATTTTCACCCATGCCTCAACCATCTAAAATTCTACTAGTTTATTTACTCATCCAACAGACAAACAAAATAATTGGTTGTATTTGCGAAACCACATAACACGACAAGCGAGTGGCTTCCGTATTCAACTCATGACACACGTAGAATAGTTAGAGGTTAAAGATAATGTGATCAGCGGGTGATCAGCTCGTTCCAAGGCCTCTATCTCTACACAAACACAGAAAAACGCACACACACACAAACTAAACATCCATGCCTTGAATGGGATTCGAACCCACGATCCCGGTTTCCAAGCGAGCGAAGACAGTACATGCCTTAGACCGCTCGGCTACCGTGACCGGTACTTTACCTTTTACCTCTATATAATGATCAATAATTCAATCTCCATTAATTGTGGGAGAATTAGCGCGTAAAGGCTGGCTTATTCCCTTCTACGGACCTAAAGAGAGACTCCAAATAATCCAACCTGGTGAGTCTGGTACTGAAATAAAGACCCGCCCTTCAAACGGAAGTTAAATCAATTAAATTTGTTGAAGCCAAAAAATCGTAACAGAGCAGACACAGTATATAAGCTAAACTTCGACGACATTACCTTTTACTTCAGCTTAGGCTTTGTGAGATCAAACAAGCACTTACAGCTGAACACCAATCAGATCTTCGTGTACAAAGCTCTCCGAAGACGGGATGGACAAGCGAAAACAAACCGGGGAAGAGTGGTACAGTAAAATCTAGATGCGTTTCATGTCAGTAAAATGTAAAGTTGTCCCTGTACTTAACTAATTGAGCAATAAGCCATGAAGGCGTATGGGGGAGTGGATGTATAAATCCACATTTTCTTGACCTCAGCACTAGCTTGAGCTGAATGGTCACCTTCACGCCCCGGCCGCTTTACCACCAGGTAAAGAGCACCCGGTACGTATAGGATATGAGGTTGGGTGGGCCCCAGAGACGGTATGGACGATGTGGAGAAGAGAAAATTCTTGACCCTACCGGGACTAGAACTTCAACCCCTAGGTCGTCCAGCCTGTAGACAGTCGCTATAGCGACTGTGCTATACCGGCTCCATTATTTGGCAGTACGTGAAGCAATAAGATCTCAACAACTAACTTAGAGATGAGGACTTTGTAAGTTCTGTCTGTAAAGATGTAGGCAGTATGTTCCTGAGATGTTAGCAACCACCTACCACTCCACACGACGCCATGATCCAGAATACAAGGTAAACATGAATGCTATATTTGGATATATGTTGGAGCAACATACGTCACTACCTGGGAACATGTCTGGAGACAGAAACACCGTATCGACTTGGACTGGTATGATCCAGATGGGATGGATTCATTCCCATTGCATTTTCCTCGCCTCAGTATTCCGTATTCAAACACGCAAAACGTTGGTCATGGTGATACTTTTCGACCAAACAAATAAGCAACAAAAAAAAACTACTTCATGGAGCAACAACCCCGCGCCAATCGCGATTTTCCAACTGCAGTTTTTGGTTTTATGTACTGAAGTACTTACGTGTATTTTCGGTACAAACTGAAAAAAATCGTGGCTTACATAACGACAGACCCACATTTATTGGACTCGGGGCTAGTTAAAATTTTCACATTATACTTTAATAATATCCTCCCACTCACGCCTCTCTCTCTCTCTCTCTCTCTCTCAAGTTGCTTGAAGCCTGGGTTACGGGCTCGACGACCAGACTTCACTTTCTGACAGAGGCAGGAGTTATTCTCTTCGCGACTGCATCTTAGACTTACCCTGTGCTCTTTCCCCCATGGCAAAGCGACCGGAACCTGAAACTGTTCATTGATCTGCATCTAGTGCCAAGCTTATGAATACGTGGTGCCTATAACCCTAGCCCTTCACATGCCTTCAACAATGTACTTAATTGGGTACAGGGACAACTTTACTTACTTACTTACTTACTTACTTGAATGTATGAATGTATGAGGGGTAGGCCTCCTCGACCCTTGCACCGCGACCTACAGTGGTCTGTTGTGCTTATACTTACTTACTTACTTACTTACTCGTGCTTTGGCTTTGGTGAGTGTTCGCACCGGCCGCGTTTCTTGAAACCCAAATTTCCTGTAAGGGTGTCGTGTTGCGAATCCTCCATAAGACAATTCCAACTTCCATACGTATAAGTGAAACGGTTCCGAGATTAATGCCTGGGAATTACGGAGGCAATGTCAACTTCAGAAACATCGTGTAGCTACTCCTACTATTAAAATGCACCTCAGAAAATGGACAATGTTCGACACAATATTGGTAAAAGAAATCAGTGTCAGTAATATTTTCAGTATAAAATCACCAGTTACTGTTCCCGTGGACTAAATCGTTATCAATTCCAGCCACTCCCTGAACCTCTTAGACTTTTCTTTGTCTTCTCACGCTTAAAGCTGAAACGCGTTCTCTCCAATAGGATGGATGTCAATGAGTTTCGGGTGCGTGGAAAGGAAATGGTGGACTACATTTGTGGCTACTTAGATACCCTAGAATCAAGACGGGTCACGCCTAGTGTCGAACCAGGTTACCTAAGAGAATTGCTGCCCACCGAAGCGCCTCATGATCCTGAAGACTGGGACGCCATTATGGCGGACGTGGAGAGTAAGATAATGCCAGGGGTAAGAAAAATAAGAGGAAATATAACTTAATCTTGACAGTTTAATGTGTACAGAGCTTAATCTTGACAGCCTAATGTGTACAGAGCTCAATCTTGAGAACCTAATGTGTACAGAGCTTAATCTCGACAGCCTAATGTGTACAGAGCTTAATCTTGAGAATCTAATGTGTACAGAGCTTAATCTCGACAGCCTAATGTGTACAGAGCTTAATCTCGACAGCCTAAGGTGTACAAATCTCCGATTCTTTAGCTGGGTCCAACGGCAAGGTTTATAAAAATAAACGAATTACACTACTGCCAGTTTTATGCTTTCTTTGCATTCAATGCAAAAAGGGGATGCATATTTGGAAAGTCGGTCTGTTCTCGGGTTTTATGTATGAAACCGCTTAAAATGATTTTGAAAGCATTCTGCATTGAAGGCTTAAGATGAAATCTATAGGAAGGAATTTAATTCTAGCCCACATCCGTTCACTAAAACTCGAATTTATATGTATAGCAGTCAGACTTCTAGGATATGACGCCGTGTAACTTGTTTAAAGTCGAGCGACGTTTCGGAGGAACATGTCGCCCCCATCTTCAGGGTTGAAGAATAAGTGAAGCAAGAAACCAACATGAAGCAGGTAGCAATAAGACAGATATATTCCTCCGAAACTTCGGTTGACTTTAAAAGGGCTACATTTAGTTTTATCCCAGAAGTTAGAACTCCTCACAACCATCGCTGTGAGATCCTCAAATCTTGTGTAGTATTTCTCATAAACGAGATATCACACAAGTACAGCAGTATGTATATTTTCATAAACTGGTCTGGGGGGGGGGGGGGTTAACAACCCCTCACCGTAAAAGGCTAACTGCTCACCTTGTCGGAATTGACGGGCTCTTGTGAACACAGTAAAGGACCTTCAGGTTACATAAAAGGCAGTGAAATTATCTAGCTGAGCAACTATTAGCTTCTCGAGAATGATTCTGCTCCATGGAGTTGCTTACGAAATTATATTTAAACATCCTGTTACACTCTATACGATAGATGATATAAATTCCGTCCTAAGTGCAACAATTTATTGTAGGTCTTCCGTTTTGCTTTCTTCCACACTACATGTTTCGGCCGCACGTAGTAAAGATAAGCAGCGGCACGCACACAGGGAGCCTACACAGAATAACACCTGTACAGTGCTGAAAACAAGAAGTAGCCGCTGCAGCACTATAGACGTGGGGCGAATAACCCTGAGAATTTTAAATTTTAAATTTTAAAATTTTGAAAAAAATTTAAAAGGAATTTTCTAAAATTTGAACTGAAGATTTTAAAAGTGCCAGTTCATGAATGTCAAAATTGACGTGTGTGGGTGACAAAGATGATGTACGAATCAGACAAATATCAGCGAAGTAGATCCTGTTAGCCAATTGGGAAGACCTGTGTGTTTTTAAATTTTAAACTGGGTGCAGTGTAACAGCTACGTGAGTGTATACACCTGATGATGGCTGTTTGCGGACGAAACATGTAGTGTGGAAGAAAGCAAAACGAAAGACCTACAATAAATTGTTGCACTTAGGACGGAATTTATATCATATATTGCTTACGAAACTTGTATTCTCAGATTAAAGGAGGATCATAAATTGAGGGCACAAAAAAGAATGCAGTACAGTATGTTAGCCTTTTGGAGATTTAGGAGTGCATGGAAGGATAATATCAAACTAATCTCTGAGGAATGGAGTATAAAGTTGTGGCCTGAATTTGAATGGCTTACAATTGGATCTAACAGTAAACTTTTGCGACAACGGTGATAAATCTTCGGTTCCAATAAAATAAGGAGTTTTCTTTACCATTTTTCAAGAGACATCTTGGACCTTACACCTCTTAGTACATAAATATGCAGCAGAAGTCCAAGTACAGAACTCTTAGGCTTATATTGGACTCTATCCATCGTCTGGTATATATAAGACAAAACCTGCTGTCAGGTGTTTATAGGCTGTTCTCTACTGACCGGGGGCTTGTCCAGTGATTGAGACTAACTCTTCCTAACGGGCCCACTGAGTACGTCTATCCTGCCCCATCCACCTGAGGACGGAGACAGATCCAGTCTCCGAAACGATGGATAGAGTAAAAAATAAGCCTAATAGTTCTGTACAGCATACACCATCGTCAGAATCCTTTCAAGTCTAGAAGAAGCCCAAGTGTTAACTGATCTAATAGGATTAATAATTATACCAGAGCAACAACCTATGTTCGAACAACAGATATGAAGCAGTTCTTTATGGTGCTGGCTGTGTCTTCTGATGATGGCGAATAACGACTGAAACATGCAGAAACACAACTCTTACTCCTATTTAACCAGTTACACCTGATACTTC